>NC_068320.1:26012330-26224830 GCF_025860055.1 Xyrauchen texanus | reverse complement strand
CATTTTTGCATTCGCTTGCAATAGTTACTATTGCTCGCAATAGTTTGTATTCCCTCAAAATAGTTTGCATTCCATCGCAATAAGCTACGCATTCCCTCGCAATAAGCTAAGCATTTCTTCACAATAAGCTACGCATTCCATCGCAATAAGCTACGCATTCCCTCGCAATAAGCTACGCATTCCCTCGCAATAAGCTACGCATTCCCTCGCAATAAGCTATGCATTTCTTCGCAATAAGCTACGCATTCCCTCGCAATAAGTTATGCATTCCCTCGCAATAAGATATGCATTCCCTCGCAATAAGTTAAGCATTCCCTCACAATAAGCTATGCATTCCCTCGCTATAAGCTATGCATTCCCTCGCAATAAGTTATGCATTCCCTCGCAATAAGTTATGCATTCCTTCGCAATAAGCTATGCATTCCCTTGCTATAACTTACGCATTCCCTCGCAATAAGCTATGCATTCCCTCGCAATAAGTTATGCATTTCTTCGCAATAAGCTACGCATTCCATCGCTATAACTTACGCACTCCCTCACAATGAGCTACGCATTCCCTCACAATAAGCTACGCATTCCCTCGCAATAAGCTACGCATTCCCTCACAATAAGCTATGCATTCCTTCGCAATAAATTACGCATTCCCTCGCAATAAGCTACGCATTCCCTCACAATAAGTTATGCATTCCTTCGCAATAAATTACGCATTCCCTCGCAATAAGCTACGCATTCCCTCGCAATAAGCTACGCATTCCCTCACAATAAGCTATGCATTCCTTCGCAATAAATTACGCATTCTCTCGCGATAAGCTATGCATTCCCTCGCTATAAGCTATGCATTCCTTCGCAATAAATTACGCATTCCCTCGCAATAAGTTACGCATTCCCTAAGTTTTGCACTTGCTGACAATAGTCTGCGGTTCCTCGCAATAATGTATGCATTCTCTCACAATAGTTTGTGTTCCCTCCCAATACTTTAGCATTTTTTTCAAAAAATTTTTTGCATTATCTCTTAATAATTTGCATTGCCTCCAAATACGTTCTGAGTTCTCTCGCAATAATTTCTGCTTTCTGTTGCAATAATTTGTGTTCTCTAGCAATAACTTACCATTCCAATAATTTTGGGTTCCCTGGTAATAGCTTTATCCAGCTCTTACGAAAATTAACAATTGTTCTACTACAGCAACCATAGTTAAACTATGGTATATGAAGTACTTTTATTTCTATTTTTAGTTACTATGGTTTTACTAAAAATAGTTCAACTTTGGTTTCTGTAGAAAAAAGCCTGTTTAATTTTCATAAGGGATGGATAAAGCTATTGTGATAGAACACAAAACTATTTAAGCAAATAGTATACCATAGCCTGTAGGATGTGATGAAACTTGCTTTAAAGCTTCATAGCTGTTTGTATGAATTTCCATAGTCGACATCTGAATAATTACCAACAATGCATCATGACTCACACGTATTTTCCATGATGCAAGCATAAATAATGCATTATTCCAAAACATGCAATTTGCGAAAGACCTCAGGGGAACTCTAAGCCAAAGTATCAGAGCAAACACAGTATTTGTGGTCTCTGAAGACCCTAAAATTCAGTATATGTAAATACCTACAATCCATATGCTAATAGAAAACATAGGAATTAAAATTCACATAAATAGACTGTTTTAAGAGTTTTCAACAGGTCAAGGTTAGTGAATGTCCACATCTCTGCAGCCTTCAGAATTTATAAATCAAATACTCCTTTCCAATCGCTATAGTGCGTATTTAGCTCACTGTACTACATTTAGTTGAAACATACAGTTCATGGCCTCACATCGATGACATTTGCTGCTAAATATGAGCTGTCTATGGTTTGGGTAGTCTACACACATCCCGAGACAGGAAACGAGTGGCAGAGGTTTCCTGTCAAACAACCATGTCTTTTTCCTCCATCTTATGTAAAATTATCATCAGCGTCATATTGCTTTTCCTTATCAGTGTACATATTTAAAAACATCAGAGAGCTTGACTGGGTCACTTTCATGCCACACTGTCTGCCAGTGAATTGTCAAAGATTGCAAACTTAAAGATTAGGACAACTAACTTGATGAGTTTGTCTCTTATTTTCCATCTGTGCATGATTGTGCTGTCATTTAGAAAGTCACATCAAACAATTAAGTGAGGACCATATTCCTAGAGTACTCTTCTCTGAGCTCAACTATTTGTGAGAAGTGCATCTTGGGATAGAGTGAAAGTATGACAAACTTATGAATCAGCTGATCAGCGGGAGAGCGAGATAAGAGAGAGAGGGACGCACACGGCTGCGCTGAATCAGTTGATCAGCAGGAGTGCAAGATAAGGGGCGACTGGAGCCGCGGGTTCGAGAGAGAGAGAGACGCACAGCCGTGCTGCACGTTTGTTTATGTTGGTTTTAAGTTTACCATCAAAGTTTATGTTTACTGTTCAGCCGGTTCCCACCTCCTCCTTGCCCGTCCTTTATATGGTTAAAGTGGTGCTGAAACCCGGGTGGGAGGAGGGATGTGCTCTTGTGGAGTCCTCACCACTGCCATCCGCCAGGGGAGCAGCCGCGCCCATCTGCGAATGGAACGGGGGGGGAGTCGCTGCCGTCCACTGAGGGCTAGAGGAGCCGCGGCTGTCCGCCGAATGTGGGAGGGTCGGTTCCGTCCGCCAGGGGACAGAGGAGTCACTGCCGTTCACTGAGGGCTGGAGGAACCGCGGCGGTTCGCCGAGAATGGGTGGGACAGAGGAGCAGCCGCGCCCGTCTGCGAATGGAAGGGGGGGAGTCGGTGCCGTCCACTGAGGGCTAGAGGAGCCGCGGCTGTCCGCCGAAAGTGGGAGGGTCGGTTCCGTCCGCCAGGGGACGGAGGAGTCGCTGCCGTCCACTGAGGGCTGGAGGAACCGCGACTGTCAGCCGAGAATGGGAGGGACCGTTCCGTCCACCAGGGGACGGAGGAGTCACTGCCGTTCACTGAGGGCTGGAGGAACCGCGGCGGTCCGCCGAGAATGGGTGGGACGGTTCCGTCCGCCAGGGGACGGAGGAGTCGCTGCCGTCCACTGAGGGCTGGAGGAACCGCGGCTGTCAGCCGAGAATGGGAGGGACAGTTCCGTCCGCCAGGGGATGGAGGAGTCGCTGCCGTCCACTGAGGGCTAGAGGAACCATGGCTGTCCGCCGAGAATGGGAGGGACGGTTCCGTCCACAAGGGGCCAGAGGACTCGCTGCCATCCACTGGGGGAGGCGCGAGCTGTCGTCCGCCAGAGTGAGGAGGAGTGGACGAGAACAGGGCGACAGTGCGTCCGGGAGCCAGTGAGCAATTTCTTCTCTCTCTCTCTCTCTCTCCCCACACCTTCCCTCATCTCTCCCCCCAGGTTCACAGCAGGCCTCCTCCTTACCCGTCCTTATACTGTTACAAATATATATTTTATTCAAAATTAAAAAGAAATAATAATAAAAAGTCAAACATAATATATACTTTCATATTTTGATCCATGGATTTTAGAGTAAACCTTTAAGTGTTCATGATATTCGCCCATATATAGATGAAGGGAGAAGCCCTTAAGCCACTTATTAAGAAGTGCTCGCACTGTAATTAGCTAATAACCCGATGCACACACTTTTATAAATGAATGCTGTGCAAAGGTACAAAGCTGAACATCTGATCTCAGCGCAGCCACTAAACCTTTTACAGAGGGAATAAATGGAGTTATGTTCTCTGATGCATTTGAAGCAATTGCAGCTCTGATGCTGCATGAAAATAATTCATGTCTTATTGAAATAACCACAAACAACACCCAACTATTATTTCTGCAAACAGCTTTAACGGCTCATGAAACAGGAAAACACTTATCAACACCTACACAGCTTTTGCTTGATAGAGCGCACACATTACTTTAGGATAATGAAAGAGAGCGAGAGAGTTTTGTGTATGAGGTTAGCTCCAAAATCTACTGATATTAACTGGTTTGTGTGAGGGTTAGGTTAAGGGGTAGGTTTGGGGTATAACAGATGTTATCATCTCTGTATGAGTGTGTGTGTGTGTATGTGTGTGCGTTGAGTCACTGACAGTTCATACACTAGCAAACAATCAGAGATACAAATACAAACACAAACACTTCAGCTGCAGTCTGGCTCAGTATGAGCCAATCATCAGTGAGATAAATAGTTTTGACATGTTCTCATTTTTCCGAACTGATCTGACATTTATAATTTCTACAGCAAATCTACATGTGAATCTCTCAAAACCTGCCAAGAACAGGTGCAGGTCACATTTCACCCCGAAATCAAGAGAAAAGAAACAAGAAATAATATTTTGCATGAAGAAAAATCTGATTTTTTTTATTGTGAAATTATTTCATGACAATTAGGCACATTTTAAACTCTTAAATTCTCATTTACATAATTATAATTTACTTTTGAGATTCTCATTACGACTCTCATTACTGTAATACAGTATTTTTGTTACTTTCTTAAGTATTAAATATTAGGAATGCATTGCTGTATCGGCCGCCAATATTTATCAGTTAATTATTATTATTATTACTATTTTTATCCCCTTTTTTTCCCAATTTGGAATGCCCAATTCCCACTACTTAGTAGGTCCTTGTGGTGGTGCGGTTACTCACCTCAATCCGGGTGGTGGAGGACGAGTCTCAGACCGTCAATCCGCGCATCTTATCAAGTGACTCATTGTGCATGACACCGCGGAGACTCACAGCATGTGGAGGCTCATGCTAATCTCTGCGATCCACGGATTTTGTGAAAGCAAGTGGTGCCCTCTAACATCCTGGACAGCATTTACCATTTTCTAGAACTTTATTAGGAACTCTATGGTCCTAATAAAGTGCCCAAAGTGGTTTGGCTGTTGTAGCCCTCCACCTTAATGTTCAATGTATTGTGCATTCAGAGATGCTATTCTGGTCACTATGATTGCACAGAGTGATTATCTGAGTTACATCGCCTTTCTGTCAGCTTGAACCATTCTGGCCATTCTCCAAAGAGCTCTCTCATCAACAATTGTTTCCGTCCGCAGAACTGGAACACAATTGGCTGATTAGATAAACGCTTGAATAAGTAGGTGTACAGGTGTTCTTAATAAAGTGCTCAGCGAGTGCATATACAAACATGTAAAATGTGAGTTCTGCTGTTTTGAACTGCAAAAACAAAAGTGCACAAATATTTTAGAAGAACAAAATAACCTTTTTTCACAACAATCATCATGCTATGAGCCAATCATGCCATGAGCAATCTGGGTTAAGCCTCTGGGTTACTGACCGAAAGGTCAGGGGTTCAAGCCCCAACACCGCCAAGATACCACTGTTGGGCCCTTGAGCAAGGCCCTTGACCCTATCTGCTCCAGGGGCACTGTTTCATGGCTGACCCTGAACTCTGACCCCAGCTTAGTTGGGATATGCGAAAACAACTGCATTTCATTGGCTATTAATCTTAAATATTGTTCCTTTTCAAAAAAATTTGTATCTTAAATCAGTCCAAAATTTTCATATCAGTGCATCCCTAATAATTATATATATCTATATATAAATATAAAAATATATAAAGAATTGGTAATATACTAATATTAGAATAATAATAACAATTCTAATAATAAGAACTAGGCATATTTTACTAAAACACAAAAATGGTGTTCTAAAAAAATAAGTGTGTCGTTGTAGTTTTTGCACACCCTGTTCATTCACAACAATGTTTTAGTTAAAATATACTATGGAAGTCTATGGCAGCCCATAGAACCGTTAGAGGGAAAGTTATAAAATTTTGCACACAGATAGAGGCGAGTCAAAACTCATAACACAGCAAATTTGGAGTGTCTAGCTCAAACCATTTAGCAACACCAAAGTCAAAGGTCAAAGTTTCACTCATGTTTACGCTAATAACTTTTGAACCGTAAGGATTTCCGCCTGACTAGATTTTCCGTCATTTTGAATTTTCAGAATAGCCTACTTTTTTTTTACTCGTCCTAGGCCGTTCATCCGATTTTCACCAAATTTTGCACAGATGCTCAGTAGACCGTGCTTACAAAAACTTATGGAATTCAAGTTGATAGACCAAAAATATTTTGAATGGCGCTTTAACAAATTCGACGAAGAACGCGCAAAATTGGAATTGAAGCTGTATCTCCGCAACGCTTTGACTGATATTGACAAAAGTTTGTACATGTCATGGTCATCATGCCCGGAGGAAACATGCAGCGTTTCGCCGCAGTGCCCCCTACTGGTTGAAAGATAGAAAAAAATGGCTATTTTGGCTTATAACTCTATAAGCCTGAGCGCAACAATACCTGAGAACATACAGAAAAAGTTGCGGGGCTTGGCCACTTTGTCAAACTTGCCATCATTGACCATGAGCACAGTCACGTATCTTGGGATACATAGCAACCATTGGCCAGTCAACAGTGAATTTCATTGCGAGCACGCTAAACAGGTCTCAAGGCTTTATCTTGGCAACACTTTGGCCTATTAAAACGAAACTTGTTACATATGATAGCTATCACGCCCTGATGGTACCTGAGCAGTTTCAGAACAGTGCCACCTACTGGACAAGAATTCTGAAAAATAGTTATTTTTAGCTATTTTTAAAATAGATGGGTTTTTTTCGCGAGTACAAGCGGCCGAAATGGGCTTCCTCAGAAGGGTGGCGGGCTTCTCCCTTAGAGATAGGGTGAGGAGCTCAGTCATCCTTCAGGAGCTCGGAGTAGAGCCGCTGCTCCTTTGCATCGAAAGGAGTCAGTTGAGGTGGTTTGGGCATCTGGTAAGGATGCACCCTGGCCGCCTCCCTAGGGAGGTGTTTCAGGCACGTCCAGCTGGGAGGAGGCCTCGGGGAAGACCCAGGATTAGGTGGAGAGATTACATCTCCATACTGGCCTGGGAACGCCTCGGGGTCCCCCAGTCAGAGCTGGTTAATGTGGCTCGGGATAGGGAAGTTTGGGGCCCCCTGCTGGAGCTGCTGCCCCTGCGACCGACTTTGGATAAGCGGTTGAAGATGGATGGATGGATGTTTTTTTTAATCACTGAAAGATTACTTTTTCTAAATCCTACAGCGTTCATTGGATTCTAACTTAAAACGTGTCATGATGCTTCTTTGGCTGCTCATGCTGCCTGTAATGGGCCCTGGTATTACAACTATATTTTTAACTATATTTTTATTTTATGCATTAAACATTTTTAATCTACTTACAGTGTCTGTTTGGTTGAAATGACGGATCCTCTGATAAAAAAACAAAACACTTCTACATCACTTAAGAGCAAATACATAATTATCAGATATATCGAATATCGTCAATAGGTTGAAAGATAGATATAATTTGAGATATAATTTTTGTAGTCATATCGCCCAACCCTTCTTGCAACAGAACTGAGAAGTGGTAAAATGTGCTTAATTGTCATGAAGTTAAAGTCGCAATGCATACAATTCAAAAACATGCTTCTTTCTCACTAAGCAAAATGCAATTTCCTCCTCTTTTTCTTTAGATTTTTTTTGTGACCTGGACATGTTCTTGAGAGGTTCCATGAGATGCACGCCTATAAAAGTATCCCATCATGATGTAGTCTTCAGGCCTCAAATGTTTTGCAGTTCATTATTCACAGTCTCTCTCTAACACTGACAGAAGAGGTTTCTGCTCGGTCTAGTCATTAATAGGGAGAGTGTGTGAGATTTAAAGTTTTTTGCAGTTAGCTCTGTTCTTGTCATTATAAAGGCAGATACAGGTCTGTGTGAGCACTAATGGCTCATTATATTATTATGATGTGTGTGTGTGTGTGTGTGTGTGCTTACCAGAGCGCTCTCAGGATCACCCTGAGATTCAGCACAAGGCTCCATATTTCTCCAGAAGCCTCTGGTCAGCGATGATTAGAGTTCTGCATGTCTGTAGAGACACAAACACACACATTTAACATCTTATCCATTAACAATCAGCATTTATGGACAAATTCCAGAAATTCTGAGATGAAGATCGCTCACGGCTGCTGATAAGGCAATAAGCTTGTAGCCAAATGTCATGTAATCATAATGAATAATTGTAATGTTTTCCAGTTTCGATGGACACACACACAAACACAAAACAGGAAGTTCTGCGGCAATGTTTCTCTTCCTCTTGGTACAAAGCAATTTGTGATGTCTTATGTGTATACTGCTGTTTGATCTGAAA
This sequence comes from Xyrauchen texanus, assembly GCF_025860055.1. Lineage (NCBI taxonomy): Eukaryota > Metazoa > Chordata > Actinopteri > Cypriniformes > Catostomidae > Xyrauchen > Xyrauchen texanus. The sequence continues at coordinate 26,216,668 of NC_068320.1, read as the reverse complement.
ATATTACACATGAAATGCACAAACAGAGGAGAGGTCAGTTTCCCCCTTTTTGTTTTTACCTTTCCAAATGTATCATTTATGTTCCGTGAATCTTAAAAGACATAATTCATATTTGTCTCTTTTGTGGCTACTAAATAAACATCAGTAAGATTTAAAAACATCATCCAGGCAAAGATTTATTCATTGGCATTGTCAAGGAAACACTAATTGATGTGCAATCATTAGCAACAGCTGCTAGGGACAAAAAGAAAAATAATCACACACACTTTAGCTCTAGCTCGCTTGCCACAAATTGTCTTCTTTCACTCCATCGTAACAAACTGATACTTTGTAAACATGACTTTGTTTCCAGGTGGAATGATACAAATCTGTGAACCCTGACTTCTATAATTTGCATGAAGCCACATTATATTATATATAGCAATGTTTGTGATATATATACTCCACTAAATGAGCAAACCAGACTTCCTCTATTCTCTCACATCTTTGTTACTTTTTCATTACGAATGCAAGTCTGCGAATTGGCTCTAGACAATTACTGATCATCTCTTTGGCAATCAGACAAAATATTGTGCTGTTCTAACACAGATGGCTCTTATTTGAAGCTCAAACATTAACTGTGCTCGTCGTCACACTTGCTTCAGATAATTCGCTTTTCTCCTCGCTTAAAATGGCCTCTGTATCCCTGCCACCCACCCGTCAGTCAAACGACCCACGCTTGCCCAGAAACGGCGTAACCATCCTCAGGTGCCAAAGAGACCCAGATTCAACACTTAGTCTGTTAACTGCTCTGACCAAAGTTTCACTGACAGAAACTTCTCATCTTTAATTAGACAATTAGTTCATGGAGTTAAAAAAAAAGAGAGAGAGAGAGAGAGAAAGTAGCCATGGGCAAACCGGCCTTATGGGCTGTGAAACTGTAAAGGTAGAGCGTGACAACTTGATTTATATCCTTTAACTGTTCAGTTCTCCACTTACATTTATAATTGTGTCTATAGTGCATTTTCTCTACCCATCCATCTATCTAAATAACTACTGCCCTATCCATTCATCCATCCATTCATCCATCCATCAATCTATCTTTGCATACATATATACTGTACATACATACATACATCTATCTTTTCATCCATCATCCATCCAAATACTGACCCATCCATCCATTCATCCATCCATCAATCTATATTTGCATACATACATACTGTAAATACATACATACATCTAGCTTTCCATCCATCCATCCAACTACTGACCCATGCATCCATCATGTCAACTAGTGACTCATCTATCCATCCATCCACCCATCCAGCCATCTAAATAACTTTTGACCTATCATCAATTCATCCATACATCTGTCTATCTTTCCATTAAACTATCCATCCGTCCAATAATTCAATTTATCTATCTATTTAAATAACTATTGACCCATCCATCCATCCATCTTTCCATCATCCATCTATAACTAACTACTGACCAATCCATCCATCCATCTGACTATCTGTCTATCTATCTACCTATTCATCCACCCATCTGTCTATCTATCCATCTATAATCTATTTATCTAAATAACTACTGACCCATCCATCTATCCAACTACTGACCCATCCATTCATTCGTCTATATATCCATCTATCAAACTATTGACCCATCCATCCATCCATCCATCATTTATCTATCCATCCATCCATCCATCATTTATCTTTCCATCCATCCATCCATCCATCCATCTATCCAACTACTGACCCATCCATTCATTCGTCTATATATCCATCCATCCATCTATCAAACTATTGACCCATCCATCCATCCATCCATCCATCATTTATCTTTCCATCCATCCATCCATCCATCCATCCATCTATAACTAACTACTGACCCATCCATCCATCCAGGGGTGAAAATTTCATCAAAATGTTGGGGGGGACAATAAACATAACAATTCTCAAGAGCAATTTTTGAAGGGGACACCAAGGGGTTTTTTGTTGTTGCCCCGTTTACATTTGTATTATTTTATTTCTTAAACAATTAATTTAAGAATATATCATTATATTATTTACAATACACATATTTTAATAATATTTTAGGGGGGGACAACCCTCAGATAACCCTCAGTCCTGACCCCCGACCCCCCCGCGATTTCCGCCTATGCATCCATCTGACTGTCTGTCTGTCTATCTATCTACCTATTCATCCACCCATCTGTCTATCTATCCATCTATAATCTATTTATCTAAATAACTACTGACCCATCCATTCATTCGTCTATATATCCATCCATCCATCCATCCATCCATCAAACTATTGACCCATCCATCCATCCATCCATCCATCCATACATTTATCTATCCATCCATCCATCATTTATCTTTCCATCCATCCATCTATAACTAACTACTGACCCATCCATCCATCTGACTGTCTGTCTGTCTCTCTGTCTGTCTATCAAACTATCCATTCATCCATCTGTCTATCTATCCATCTATAATCTATTTATCTAAATAACTACTGACCCATCCATCCAATCAATCAATCAATCAATCAATCAATCAACTCATCCATCCATCCATCCATCCATCCATCTCTGTCTGTCTCTCTATCTAAATAACTACTGACCTTTCCATCCATTTGATTAATTACCGACCCATCAATCAATCAACCCATCCATCCATCTAAATAACTACTGACCAATCAATCCATCCATCCATCCATCTCTGTCTTTCTCTATCTATCTAAATAACTACTGACCTTTCCATCCATCCAGGATGGTTTGTTTTATCATCAACTCAATTCAGAGCAGGGTGTTAAATTGTTGAAGTGTCACTGCTGGTGACTGACTAGTCAACACAATGTGTGTGACTGTAGAAAAGGTCCGGGTTGGGCAGATAAAGGTCCGGGTGAACAGTTTTCACAGTTCATTTGAGTCCGTTTTAATCACAAATAACCAGCAATCGCTGTACAGCATTACTCAAATAAACAGTTCACTATTCAGCTTCACACCACACAAGCCTCTCTCTCTCTCGAGGAGAGAGAGAGAGAGAGAGAGAGAGAGAGAGAGAGAGCCTTGTGTGGTGTCAAGCTGAAAAGCGGACTTCAACCTGCGTGCCACACCGGCCTCGCATTCCAGCGAGGGGCGGCGGGAGTATTTAAGGAGAAGAGACAGCGGCAGAAGGGAGAGAGGTGTACGAAGCTTGTCCGTGTGTCTGAATGTCTTTATGATTTGATGCAGCTGGCTGAAAAGCAGTGCATTTTTTTTTGTTACTTAGTACACTGAAAAGTATCATTAAATGTCTACGTGTTTGTCAAGCCGGTCCCAGCTTCCTCCTTACCTTCTTAAGCGTTACAGTGACTTTAAGAGGGACCTTCCCTCTAGAAGTCACATTAACACATACACACTAGTCTACCAGTGGGGGGGAGGGACCGTCTAGAATGTGACCTGTGTGTGTGTGTACATTAATAAAGCCTCTTGAATATGTATCAATATGTATGAAAATGTAATATGTACACAAACGCTGCACACCAAGGCAATTTGGAAACAGTTCCAGGCGCGACATCAAAGGAAACTTCAATGCTTTCAGTGAAGCTCAAAGTGGGTGCAGGTGAATGCTGGTCTGAGAACAGTGCTTGAAGCTGCAGGCAGTCCAGCAAACAGGAGCAACAAGCAATATTTAGCTTGAGAAATGGCCCTCCTTTCCTTTTCAACATCTAGTCTGACCATATAACATGCTAAAGTCTTTCAATCACTGAAGACTGTAACCTTCCCTGATTTAGTTATGGGTGATATAGCTGGGAAAAAATTATATATATATTTATTTATTTTTTCATCATCCTTTTGTTGAAATTCAATACATCTCGAAATATATCTCATCTGAAATGGCTTAAAATGGTACTTTTTCAATCAGAAGAACCACTATTTTAGCCAAACAACCATTGTTGCCATTTAAACTGTTTGATGCAAGAAATAAAATAAATAAAATGAAAACTTTTCCACTAAATTAACACAAAATATGATTATGAATAATTTCATGCTTAGCTGCCAATAATTCACCACACAAAACCCAACATGGTTGTTACGAACCATGCTCATGCAAATTTAATGTAGTCTGGATCATATTAACATTTACCTTGTGCAGTTTTCTTAAACTTTTAAGCATTAAGAATAAAATAATAAGCTAAATATTAATAACAACAGTCTTGACCATCACCACATAAGTATCGTTTGAAAGCTTAAACGGGGGGGCTGGGTAGCTCAGTGAGTAAAGACACTGACTACCACCTCTGGAGTCATGGGTTTGAATCCAGGGCATGCTGAGTGACTCCAGCCAGGTCTCCTAAGCAACCAAATTGGCCCAGTTGCTAGGGTGGATAGAGTCACATGGGGTAACCTCCTTGTGGTTGCTATAATGTGATTCTTGCTCTCGGTGGGGTGCGTGGTGAGGTGTGCATGGATGCCACGGAGAAGAGCATGAAGACTCCACATGTGCCAAGACTAGGTTCCCCCCTCAACAATTCAGGATGTGCAGATTGATGGTCTTAGAAGTCATCCAAATATGGGCAGAGAGGATCGTTCACTCGAATTACATATGGCCACCAGGAAATGGCACCAAGCACTTGGTGTTTTGGAACAAAACAAAGGCAGGTTTTCGGAGCTACCTTATTTACGCCCCGAGATATATAATGTAAAATAAGAAAAAAGTAAATTTTTGGCTCAATTGATTTTGGTGAATTGTTTCTTAGGCTGAGAGTCTCAGAATTGATCATAATCTATATAATTAAAAAATGTGAAAAGTTTTCTTTAAAATTATCCCAAACAACTGACCCTCCTTGTTTTTTTTGGTCAAGTTTTAAGCCTTTAATTTTGGGTATGCCACTGAAACAGGAAATCTTACAGGGTTCATGGTTTTTAAGGAAGAGGTCACATCAGGTAACCTGTCCATGTTGACATTTGTCTCATTTGGGTCCCTCAAATATTTGGGGGAGTTTCTCATGGAGTTTCCTCCTTGCTAGGGTGGATAGAGTCACATGGGGTAACTCGCCTCACTGGCTGTTTTGAAACATTGTGTATTGTGAAAAGCCGTATACAAATTAAACTAATTTAAAGATTGGGGAACAGAAATAGAGAAAAAAAGGAACATCTGTATATAGAAGTAAACCACGATGGCCAAAATAACTCAGAACAATGTGAAACCAAAAACAAACATGCTCAAGTATATCTACTAACAGATGCAGATCACTGTTTTCACAGTTCCCAAGCTTCCCAAGGTTTAAAACTACACAGGAAAAAGCCATTCAGGTAGGCAGCCTAATTCAACATGCATGACCCACTTTCTCCAATGCTGGAGGGTTTCCTCTTCAACAGACTATCCAGAGACAGTCATGATGGGCCTGGCTGTAGTTTTAAAATAAGTATAAGGGATGGAGTTAGGTTTAGCTGAGAGTTAAAGAGTTAGCACTTGATTTCTGTCTACCAAAGGATCTCCTGGCCTATTCATGTACGCACTAATAATGTCAGTGGCCCAGTTTACATGTGTTTTGTGCAATCCGATCACAAGTGGACACTGGACAGGCAAGATACATAATTGTTTACACCTAAACATAATAATCATCTCTTCAGACCACTTTTTAAAATGTTACAATTGGACGGTTATTGTCTTTTAAAGCCGCACGTAACCGGCAAAGTTTCAAATCTTGTTTTAGTGCCTCGGTTGATTGACAGGTGAGTAGGCGGTGCTTTCATGCTGTTCGAACGCATTTGAATAAGTGTTTACAATAGAGGTCGTCACGGGTCCACCCAAACCCGAGGACAGTTCCAGGTCTGGGTCCCATTCTTGTACTTCGGGTCCCAGGTCTGTTTAACATCTGCAGTGACGCGATGACTTTACCAATTGATGATTGGCTCTCTTATTTAGGAGGCGGGACTTATTCCGCCATATCGGTGTTTGACAGATGACGTAAACCAAAGTGCATTATTGGCGTTGGCGCAATTTGTGAGATATTGTGGTTGGAGTTCATTCGCTTTGTATATCTAAAATCTATGATCAGACATGTCGCAGAGAGCACAGATGATGGCAAATTAGGGATGCTAACATCAGCGGCCGTGGCACTGAATGAGCAATCGTTGTTATAGTTCAAAAGGGCAAACAGTGGAAGTTATCGTATTATGCGAGATACAAAGAAACCGCAAAGCCACAAAGTCGGGTTTACATTTGCCACCGTGACCACAATTGGACTTTTGAAGCTGAAATAATGAGTGGATTATACATGTTCTTTCATCAGCAAGTGAGGAACAGCATGGAGGTTATTACGCCATCTTTATTGGCAAGGAGGATGGATTGTATGCGTCACGGTCAGGTACAGGAGAGAAGGCTACTAACGTTACTTTAGGTAAGACACAAAGGTTTATTTTCAAAACTTGTTAATAACAATTAGCTGTGGGATCTGTGCCGATCGGGTTCAATCGGGTCTGTGTGTCCAGCCCGGGTCTGGATTTCAAATAATAGACTGGTCCGAGTCGGTTCTAGGTAGTACATTTACGGCATTTCTCAGTTCTGCACGGGTCTGGGTCCAATCTTTCAAATAATAGACGGGTCTGGGTCGGATCCGGATAGCACATTTCCGTGTCTCTTCGGGCACACATTTTTGGACCCGTGAAGACCTCTAGCTTACTCTACGAGCCCACAGTGGTCAACTGCATTTTCGACCATCTCGGGATGTGGCTGAAGTGGACCCCGTTTACACCAGCGTTTGTCCCATCACCCCCAAACGCATCTGAACGCTGTTCATGACGTAGTCCAAAAACCCCCAAAAGAATTCGCCATGGGTTCTCTCTGGAGTTTCCTATAATGGGTGTTTTGAACTTATGAGTAAAATAAGGTCTGTGGTAAACATTACTTGGTGATCCGTGGACATTTTGTTCTACAACATAAAAGACACACAGTAACACCTCAAAGGTGAATTTTGAAGCCATAATGAATGACATAATTCATTTTAATCAAGTTATATGTAGCAGCATTTTAGTCTATTTTAGCCCATTTCTATCTTTATACATATTGCATATTGTTTTGTTTTCTTTCCTAAGACAGGAAAAAGAATATTAAGTGAAATTTAAGTCACATTTCAGCACTTTGAAAAGTACGCGATTAAATCTGATAGCACTAGTAAAAATGTATCGCCTTACAAATCATGCGCTACAGTAAAGTGTTTAGATGTCATAAAACAGCATTGTGAGATGAACAGGATGAAAAGTAAGTGTTTATGAACTGATAATCTTTCGTTTTACCCGTATCACTTGTGAAAGTGAATAAAAGTCATTGTTGTTGTAGCGCCTATAATGTTCATTTCACCAGAAAACTGATGTGGTGCGTGCAACGAGGCATGTAAAAATCACTTTGCAAAAATGTAGGTATAGTAACGTGTTTCTTTAAGACCAGGTTGCGAAAGAAAATTCGGATTTATCTAAGCTCCTGAGGGAAAACAAGTCATGTGAGAGGCATATAACAGAGGTTTAGAGTAGATTCTTTTGGCCATTTTCCCATAACCAAACTTAGAGGGTATATGTGTGGGTGTGAGTACCATTCATCTGCTTTTGCAATGTCAGTGACATTCAGACAAATGTGTGTCATTCCCAACAGCTACACACACACACACACACACACACAGTAAATGTGTGCCACTAACTATATTATTGCTCTAACTAAATTATATCAAGACGCTGTGATTCATTTGAGCGTTTGATTAGTAAAACACATTTTATTAAGCCTGCCAGCTCGAACACAATCTCTCACTATAGTTCTTCCCTTTATTGCGCTGTTTCAGTTTTATTACACACTTCTCAGAATGACTGTGAGAGTGCTTGTCTGGCCCAGGTGGCAGCATGGATACTGTAGTGTTGCAGTAAAAATAACATATTTTTCACACTTTTCTACTCAGCCTGCCTCTGCGAGCACAAGCGACTGTTGTCTACCCCACTGAGACACTGAACAAACCCTGAATGGTTCATACAATCACCACAGTGGATTACACATTCATTTAGAAGAGAGTCTGACAATGCATAAACTCAAACTGGGACAAATTTGACACTTTTGATCAACTCTGCCATGGCTCAAACCTATAACCGTTCAATTTGAGCCACTGATTACTAAATAAGCCAGAGCTGATCAAATATGGCTGATGCAGCCTGTCAACACGCCACCATCACTATCTCTATCTCTCTTTCTCATTCTCTTACACTTTTCAGCACCAGGGCTTAGACAGATTAGCAGGTCAACTCCGTGTAACAAGGCAAGAGTCGCTGCTCACATCCGAGCAGCTTTCCATGACGTAACCTCGTCAGATAGACACCCTGATTGTTTATCAAGACTCGTTCTTCAAAATCTACTGTATTCCCATCTGTTGAAGCATTTATAGACACACGGAGCACACAAAACCATTAATCTGAGGGATAAACAAGTGTAGACTACATCTAATTCAATTTTGTAATGAACATCAACCACTAAATGACTTTAAGTTGCTTAATCTTTTTGACTTTCTAGTGTTTTTCGGCTGCCATATCACCCTGCGGCTATTGCCTGGTTGCCCACTAAAGCTAAGCAGGGTTGAGCCTGGCCAGTACCTGGATGGGAGACCTCCTGGGGAAAACCAAGGTTGCTGCTGGAAGTGGTATTAGGGAGGCCAGCAGGGGGTGCTCACCCTACGGTCTGTGTGGGTCCTAATGCCCCAGTATAGTGACGGGGACACTATACTGTAAAAGAAAGCACCGTCTTTCGGATGGGATGTTAAACTGAGGTCTTGACTCTCTGTGGTCATTAAAAATCCCTAGGGCACTTTCTCGTACAGAGTAGGGTTTAACCCCTGGTGTCCTAGCCAAATTACCCCCATCGGCCCCTATCTGTCATGGCCTCCTAATAATCTCCATCCCTGAATTGGCTACATCACTCTACCATCTTCTCTCCACCAATAGCTGGTGTGTGTGGGTGTGGTGGCGTTCTGGCGCACTATGGCTGCTGTCGCATCATCCAGGTGGATGATGCACACTGGTGGTGGTTGAGGAGATTCCCCCAATACTATGTAAAGTGCTTTGAGTTTGAGAAAAGCGCTATATAAATGTAAGTTGTTGTTGTTGTTGTTTTGTCCAACGAGACAAGTGAATCATTTTTGTCCCAACAAAGTTCAAACCAGTATCAAACCAGTTCACCACAAGAAAACCACTGGTTGATCTCATTTATAGGCCAAAAGTAAAGAGTAGAAAAAATACACAAATAACAAGAATCTTTTATTTCCTCATTTCGGTAACCACGGGCGGTTTGACTGACTGACAGGTAGCTTATGTGTGTGCGCGCTATCTGAGAGGTCTCGCGGAGTAGCGGATACGTATCTAAACGTTAGGGATGTCATAAAGTAACTATATATCGATTATTGATCAGCACGTTATTTTATCAGAATATATATATTTTTAAGGATTGGAAATATTCAAATTAGCTGACATTTAAATTAGAAGCCTAATTTGCATGCTTTCCAATTCTCTCAATTGGTCTTCTGTTTAATAGTGTGGCGTAATATTATTTATTTAAAGTACTATTTGAGAGATTTCCAGCGACATATGACACATGGCTATTTGATCAGTTTGATGTTTTTACTGATTTCAGAGCACTTGTTCAGTTCTGGTCAATACATTTTATTGTATTAATTTATCAAATTCTGAATGTTTAATTGAATGCTTGATACTGCTGTTAAAAGGATAGTTCACCCAAAAATTAAAATACTCTCAGAAGATTTTTAGAAGAATAGCTCTGTAGGTCCATACAATGCAAGTATATGGTAGCCAGATTTTTGAAGCTCAAAAAAAGCACTCCAGTGGTTTAATCCATGTCTTCAGAGGTCATACGATAGGTGTGGGTGAGAAACAGATCATTTTTAAAGTAATTTTTTCTTACCCACAGCTATCATATCACTTTTAAAGACATGGATTTAACCACTAGCGTCATATGGATTACTTTTATACAGCTTTTATGTGCTTTTTGGACTTTCAGATTTCTGGTAACCATTCACTTGCATTGTATGGACCTACAGAGCTGAGATATTCTTTTAAAAATCATCAAGAAAGTCATCACATCTGGGATGGCATGAGGGTGAGTAAATGATGGGAGAATTTTCATTTTTTGGGGTGAATTATTCCTTTAACAGCTAAAATCACTATTTATTTTATTTTGTATCTTTGTTGATCATTTTTATTTATTTAATCGCTTGTAATGTGTTTATTCGTTCCTATTTTATTATCAACGGAAATGCGTAGTACAGTCGATGGAAATGTGTACGTATGTGGCTGGCACAAGTCAAAATAAAAGAGCCTCTTAAAAAATACACATGGATGTTTACATCGATGACGTTGCATCACTGGTTATTTGATTGATACATCGATTCAGATTGATGGATCGTTACAACCCTAGTTAGTATTTTGTTGTGGCATCGAAATTGACATACTAGTCAAACTCCTTTTATATGAAGCATTTACATTTACATTTATGCATTTGGCAGATGCTTTTATCCAAAGCGACTTACAGAGCACTTATTACAGGGACAATCCCCCCGGAGCAACCTGGAGTTAAGTGCCTTACTCAAGGACACAATGGTGGTGGCTGTGGGGATCGAACCAGCAAATTTCTGATTAACAGTTATGGGCTTTAGCCCACTACACCACCACCACTCTGGTTGCAATGATTGCAAACCGATTTGAATTGGTAACACCGTATAAATACTAGCCCTTGAGTTTGTTGTGCGCACAAACTGAAGTAGAGTTTCTGAAGAAATATGTGAGGTGCTTGCCCGGGCAAAACTGAACGGCATAATGCTTGGATGCCAGGGTATTGTTATGCGGTTGCTAAGGTGTTCTGGTTGGCTGCTTGCTGACCAAAGTGAAAAGAGTCCACACCCTAGTCTCTACGATTTACTAGTCTCTTGATGTGGCTCAGGTCTATCATTCAATATAAGTCAATGGGATTTTCACCTGTTTTATCTTCCGCCAGGCGAAAACGTATCTAAGCTGCTCAACATGCAGTATGAGTTACGCACCAAAGTGCACAATAATACTTAGTTAAATGTTCATATTGGACAAACAAAGAATGGAAAGACAAAAGAGAGGAAAAACTACTAGAACAAGTGAACTAAATCTGTTTAGCCCGATGTGAGAAGAGGAACTTTAAACAGATTAAGAGCTTTAGAAAATGTCAGACTGTGTCAGTGTTTCATGTCAGCGTACCAACAGTTTAAAATTGCATTAGATATGCAAATATGAGCATTCAAGTCAACTTCCATGTAAACTGAAACACTGAAGCTCTCAGGGAAGTCAACACCTGACCGCAACGCTGACCTGTGTGGCCAACAAACAAGTTTACAAGTTAAGAAATAAACAAGATAATGCAAATCATTCTGACGCAGAGCCAGAAACGGCTTGTGACATCTCCAGGTGACATTTTTATGAGCGGCGACAAAGGTCGACTTCATTTATTAACTGAGCCAGGAAAATTAATTATATAAAAACGGCCACACAAAAGACAAACTACGTCATACATCCTGCGCTTCAGGCCACCAGCTGTAAATACTAATGGAGATTTTGTCCAACGCCACCCAAATATCAATCTCTTTAATCTTTGATATTTAATCAGCGACCAGATTCACAACAGTGTGCAGACAGTTAAAGATGTCTTTAAGTGGCTTGACTGTGTTTTCAATGAAAGAGAATTTAAAACTCGACCCGAGGCGAAGCAATAATTGAACAATTACACTGAATAAGGTTGGACGGCAAAGAAAAACAATCGACCCACTGTGTGTATAATGTGTCAGCTCTCTACGGTGTCCTTAAAGGACAAACACATCTCAACTATTCAGTGCTGTAGGGGAGGCAGAATCTTACAAGTGGTGACAAGCATTCATATCGACCCGACATCAAGGAGCAGTCACACCCAAAATGAGGTGTTCAGCAGCACCTCTTCTACCACATTGCTCAAATACTGCATTAGGCTTAACTTTTGTGGAATGCAGTTCTGGTTTTTCCAATTGTTTTAATGTTGCTTAGGGTTACATTGTCTATTTGGGCTCTGTTAAAATTGTAAGTTGTGATAGTCTTGGTAGAATCAGTTCCTTAAAATGGGGTGAAATGATAAAACCACATGTCATTGTTTTCCAGAACTTTTTATTTTATTTTATTTATTTTACAGCTATTAATGCAAATAAGAATCCTGCTAAATGGTACATTTGTAACATAATAATACATAAATGAATAAATAAATAGGGCTTGGTTTCGATACAGTTTTCCGATTCTGAAGCTCTCAATTTCGATTCATTTGGGAATAGGTTATTTCATGATGTCCATTTTGCTTAAATATAAAAGCAAATCTAAATATCAATTTCGATACCACGACAAGAAACTAATTTGAGTAAACATGGTTGCAAGCTTTCAAGTGATAATTTAGGACAAATGAAGCGCAGGTAATAAACTAGGAAACAGAAACAAATACAAACAATAGAACAAAAGATGCAAATAAAGAAAACAGGAATATTTATGCTTTAAGGAATATTCGGGTTCAATACAAGTTAAGCTCAATCGACAGCATGTGCATAATAATATCGATTACCACCAAAAAATAACTTTGACTTGGTCCTCATTTTCTTTAGAAAAAGCAAAAGTTTCACAGTGAGGCACTTACAATGCATAAAATTGCTTAATAACCTTTTCTGTGTAAAGTTATGTCCAATTTTACAACTTCGTTGCCATGAAGATGTAATGTAAACAAACCCTACAACCCTAAAATGACATATTAAACAACTTTGCAGCTCAAATAATACACAAGTTTCAACAGAAGATTTCATATATGTGCTTTTATAAAATCATAATATTTCTGCCTTTAACTCTTTAAAGGAGACCTATTATGTCCCTTTTTACAAGATGCAATATAAGTCTCAGGTGTCCCCAGAATGTGTCTGTGAATGTGTCTCAAAATAATATTTCTATAGGTCTAAGCACATAACTGGTAATCTGGTAATCAGAAGGACGCTGGTTCGAGCCCCACAGCCACCACCATTGTGTCCTTGAGTAAGGCACTTAACTCCAGGTTGCTCCGGGGGGATTGTCCCTGTAATAAGGGCTCTGTAAGTCGCTTTGGATAAAAGCGTCTGCCAAATGCATTAACGTAAATATAAATAATATATTTGTCTGTGAGTAAAACAAATAAGCTGGTTGTTTTCTGCTCTTTAAGAGCTTTCCAACAACATATGATACATGGCTATTATATCAGTGTGATGTTTTTAATCATTGCAATAATTAAATACAGTGCCATTTATTTTTAATAAATTATCAAAATGGAACATTTCTGATTTCTCTGTAAATTTCAAAGCACATGTTCAGTTTTGTTCATAATGCCTACATGTATTGTAAAGTACAGCTTCTAAGTTTTCAAACGATACATATTTTGTTTTGGTCACAACTGGAGTTATTAAAATTATGACGACAGTTTTTTCTCCCGCCCTTAAAGTTTTAAACCCTCCAAACATTGGCTCCATTCACTTCCATTGTAAGTGCCTCAACGTAACACATATTTTAGCTTTTTTAAAGAATAGGAGGGGCGAATCAAATTTATTTTTGGTGGTATTTAACATTACACCACAAATTCTGTCGAGGATGATGATTTATCTGATTTATTTTTATTTTTTTTACCCAGCCCTAGAAATAAATACATACTATTATAACAAATAATTAATAAATATTGCCGAACCTTTTAACAACAAGGAGGTTCTAGTGAAAATGTGGGGCAAGGAGAGTCTGAAAAACTGCCCTGACCGGGACAGCAGAAAAAACTGGCTGAGCCCTGTAGTAGATATTTTCTTTCAACGTCTTTCCTCACAGCTGGTCACACTCCCTGCCGTTCACCTTTGTGAGAGGTCTATATTTTGTTCGGCCCCCGGCACATACACAAACACCCTTAACAACAGCTCTCAGCTGGGAATCTGTGCGATGTGGGCAAGCAGGATTCCTTCAGCCAGAACTAAACTTCATTAACATGACAATGAAGACATCAAAGAAAGACCCTCAACCACAGCAGAGGAGACCAGAAAGTCCAACAGATACTCAGCCATTAACCAAATTTTCATTTTACTGGGTGAACTATTCCTTTAAGATGTTAATTTACAGGGCTTGACATTAACGCTGGTCCGCTTGTCTGAGACAAGTGGATTTTTGAAGGGGCAAGTGAAAGACTTTTACTTGCCCAACCGGACAAGCAGACTGATTAAATCGTCAATAACTAAAAAATAACCAGCTGTATTTGTGATAGCCTAGACTTGTCACTTATTACAAAGTTCATATTCTTATTCTGCTGTTGAAAATAATCCAGAGGGCGTCATTTTATAATTCGCAAGCGATCTAATAACAGCTGTGCTGTTTGATTGACAGGTGGAGTATGTGTGTGTGTGTGTGTGTTCCGAAACTTTTCACGCTAATGCGCACCTGAACGTTCAAATACATTTCGCTGTCCTTTTCTGCAGATCGCGTTTTGTGGTCCGTTCTGCATAACGCGGCCGCTCATTTTAGCTTATCGCGGCCCATTCGGCACGTTTCACGGCCGACCCACCGGCCCGCTTGGATGGCCAGTCCACCCCTGATCGCCCCCAAAGTGCGTCGGCTCACCGGGGTGATGCCCGGTATGCCAGACTACCAGTCCAGCCCTGCCTACTGCTTTTAAAAACTATTTAAAGCTGTTTAAAAAGCACTGAATTTTCTTAATTATTTTTGAATCCATTTCTATTCATTGCTGTTTTATCGTTATTTTATTACTGACTGTTTACTAGTCTTGAATAATTAAGAACTTGAAACCATTCTTCCATAATTATCAAATTAGTTGGTGTTATTATTTGTTGTGGTATTAAAGATGGTCAAGTCAAGTCAAGTGGTTTTTATTGTCGTACAGTACACAGCGAAACGAGACAACGTTCCTCCAGGACCATGGTGCTACATAAAAACAACATAGGACAAACACAGAACCACATGAGACTACACAACTATATAAACTACCTATATATACCTATATAAAGTGCACGTGCAAACATGTGCAAAACGTACGGTACAGTACAAGACATTTCTGTACCGCTGACACTGAGTGCTATTGTTGTGTTATTTCTTATAACTGAAGTTCTTCTTTTCAAAGGTCTACATCATTAACCTCATCTAAAACCAAAGCACCACCCCAGTAGATTCTTTACAAGACTCAAGAAGAGGCATGTCGTGTGGTTTAATAAGCCTGATGTGAGCAATGCAATCTGAGTTCTTTCCATACACAGCTGAAGTCAGAAGTTTACATACACTAAGGTTGAAGTCATTAAAACTCATTTTTTAATCACTCCACAGATTTTTATATTAGCAAACTATAGTTTTGGCAAATCGTTTAGGACATCTACTTTGTGCATGACATGAGTCATTTTCCCGGCAATTGTTTACAGACTGATTGTTTCACTTTTAATTGACTATATCACAATTCTAATGAGTCAGAAGTTTACATACACTTGGTTAACTGTGCCTTTAAGCAGCTTGGAAAATTCCAGAAAATTATGTCAAGCCTTTAGACAATCAGCTTCTGATAGGAGGTGCACTGAATTTGAGGTGTACCTGTGGATGTATTTTAAGGCCTACCTTAAAACTCAGTGCCTCTTTGCTTGACATCATGGGAAAATCAAAAGAAATCAGCCAAGACCTCAGAAAAACAATTGTGGGCCTCCACAAGTCTGGTTCATCCTTGGGAGCAATTTCCAAATGCCTGAGTTACCACGTTCATCTTGTACAAACAATAGAACACAAGTATAAACACCATGGGACCATGATCATACCGCTCAGGAAGGAGACTCATTCTGTCTCCTAGAGATGAACGTAGTTTGGTGCGAAAAGTGCAAATCAATCCCAGAACAGCAGCAAAGGACTTTGTAAAGATGCTGGAGGAAACAGGTAGACGAGTATCTAGATCCACAGTAAATCGAGTCCTATATCGACATAACCTGAAAGGCTGCTCGGCAAGGAAGAAGCTACTGCTCCAAAACCACCATAAACAAGCCAGACTACAGATTGCAAGAGCACATGGGGATAAAGATCTTACGTTTTGGAGAAATGTCCTCTGGCCTGATGAAACAAAAATTTAACTGTTTGGCCATAATGACCATCGTTATGTTTGGAGGAAAAAGGGTGAGGCTTCCAAGCTGAAGAACACTATCCCAACCGTGAAGCACGGGGGCGGCAGTATCATGTTGTGGGGGTGCTTTGCTGCAGGAGGGACTGGTGCACTTCACAAAATAGATGGCATCATGAGGAAGGAAACTGATGTGGATATATTGAAGCAACATCTCAAGGCATCAGGCAGGAAGTTAAAGCTCGGTCACAAATGGGTCTTCCAAATGGACAATGACCCCAAGCATACCTCCAAAGTTGTGGCAAAATGGCTTAAGGACAACAAAGTCAAGGTATTGGAGTGGCCATAATAAAGACCTGACCTCAAACTGAACTGAACTGTAAGCGTGTGCAATTAAGGAGACCTACAAACCTGACTCGGTTACTCCAGTTCTGTCTGGAGGAACGGGACAAAATTCTTAACTTATTGATGCTTGTGGAAGGATAGCCAAAACATTTGACCCAAGTTAAACAATTTAAAGGCAATGCTACCAGATACTAACAAAGTGTATGTAAACTTCTCACCCACTGGAAATGTGATGAAAGAATAAAAGCTGAAATAAATTATTCTCTCTACTATTTTTCTGACATTGGATTGGATATATGTCTCTAAAAAGAGTTTTCAAATTCTTGTAGTTTTCAGAGGCATGCAAGCAGGTTTCAACACCTTTCACTGGCTCAAATCAAGAAACCCCTCACAGGTTTAACATTCACAGTCTTATGAAGGACATCACAGCAACACTGGTGTAATGAAGGTGATGGATTTAATTAGGATTAAAACTCCATTTGATTTGGAATTCAGGCAAAGTGAAGGTAGCGTCGGGAGATTAAGGCTGCTGACTTGAGGGCTTCCATGTCAACAGGGTTCGTCATTTATATAAATTAATCTGCCGGGGCGCTGAGGGTTTGATCCTGAGCACATGCCTAGACCAGGTGAAAATAGCTGGGATTTTGTGCTGTGACCACGACCATCTGGTACCAACTCATTAAACTAAGCATGTTTACAGTCGATCAGAAATTTAAACAAATAATTAAATGTCAATTAAGAAAGCTTAATTCAACATAGATTTTTTTTAGACATTCTGATATGTTTCCATACATTTTAGTGGTTTATCTGAAGGTTTAGTTTCATATGAAACTTGACATAATGATTAGTGATAAGATTTTCCACCGCACTGCAGGATACAAACATAATTATCAAGAGAATTAGTTGAATTAATTATTTCAAACTGGATTTGGATTCTGTCCTGTTTGTGTTTCAGCTGCCAATACTATGAAAAATATGACGACAAATATTGACGACAAATACATCAGCGTCAGTAACATCATGGAAATGGAAAATCCATTTGACAGGCAAATGACGACCAGTGTCTCTAGTCTTTGGTAATGTTGTTTGAGTTGTACACGTGCACCCTTTCCTACAAAACAGTCTGTTGGTAAATTGCTGGTAAATAATGAAAATAGAGAAAATGACTTACAAACATGATGTTCTTCTGAATTTTGGATCTTGAATCAAGAAGATCTATTCAAAGAAAGATGAAGGTGTAGCTGTGATGTACTGAACATTGTAGCGAATTCTGCTGTATGCAATATTGTTTTCCAAAAAAACAATGTCTTTATTAATTTATGACTTGCTTGATTTGTAAAATAATAATAATAATAAGATTTAATGAAAGTTAGAAGACAAACACAATGTGCTTAAGCTGACAACCAACAATCAATTATAATCTTTCATGCCTTCATTGAACACATCCCATTAAACATTCATAGAGCTGTGTATAAAGTAAGTGAACCCTTGGATTTAATAACTGGTCGATCCTTCTTTTGCAGCAATAACCTCAACCGAGTGTTTCCGGTAGCTGCGGATTTGACCTGCACAACGTTCAGAAGGAATTTTGGACCATTCTTCCTTACAGAAGTGCTTTAGCTCAGCCAAATTCGTAGGATGTCTGGTGTGAATGGCTCTCTTGAGGTCATTCCACGGCATCTCTATTGGGTTAAGACCTGGGCTTTGACTGGGACACTCCAAAATGTGGATTTTCTTTTTTTGAAGCCATTCTGTTGTGGATTTACATCCATGTTTAGGGTCATTGTCCTGCTGCATCATCCAACTTCTATTGAGCTTCAGCTGGTGCACTGCCACCCTGACATTATCCTGTTGGATATCGGGGCGACTGTGGCTCAGGTGGGTCGACTGCTAATCGCAGGGTTGGCAGTTCGATTCCCAGCCCACAAGACTCCACATGCCGAAGTGTCCTTGGGCAAGACACTGAACCCCAAGTTGCTCCCAAATGGGAGGCTAGCACCTTGCATGGCAGCTCTGTCACAATTGGTGTGTGAATGTGAGTGTGGATGGGTGGTTGGGACACAGTGTAAAGTGCTTTGGTAACCTCTAAGGTTAAAAAAAGCGCTATATAAGTGCAGACCATTTTACCATTTACCATCTTTATAAAGTTGGGAATTAGTTTTTCCTTCGATGATGGCAAGCGGTCCAGCAGCAAAGCAGCCCCAAATCACGATGCTCCCTCCACTGCACTTCACCGTTGGGGTGATGCTTTCATGTTGGTATGCAGTGCCCTTTTTACACCATACATACTGATGCATGTTCTTCCCAAACAATTAAACTTTAGTTTCATCAGTCCACAAAACATTTCCCCAGTACTGTTGTGGAGCGACAAGGTGGTCTTTGGCAAACTTCAGGCATGCAACAATGTTTTAGTTGGAAAGTATCGGCTTCCTTTGTAGTGTCCTGCCATGGACACCATGTTTGATTAATGTTTTCCATATAATAGACTCATGAACAGAGATGTTAATCAGTTACAGTGATTCCTTCAAGTTTTTATCTGTCACTCTAGGGTTATTTTTGAGCTCAATGAGCATTCTGTGGTGTGCCCTTTTAGTCATCTTGGCTGGACGGCCACTTCTAGAGAGAGTACCTATAGTACTAAATCATCTCCATTTATAGACAATTTATCTATCAGATGAATATCTAAGTTCTTTCAGATAACTTTGTAACCCTTTCCAGCTTCATGCAAAGCAACAATTCTTGATCGTCTTCTGAGATCTCTCTTTTGCGATGCATCTTCTGAATAGCTAAATAAAAATGTTTGAATGCTTTTTATAAGTCAAAGTAGCTCTAAATGGATGCCAGGTTTGCCATCTCCTGACCCCAATTCGTTTTTGTTGGTGTCATTAGCCTAGGGGTTCTCATACTTTTTCCAACCTACATATGTTTGAATGATGTATTCAATATGTACAAGAACAACACAATCATTTTGTGTCATGTTTTTGGTCATTACTGTAACTTAGATGAAGTTCAAATGAGATTTTAAGAAAAATATATAGATAAAAGTAAAGGCCACTGTAGTAGTTGTGTCGTTACGGTTTTCATTATTACTAACTACTATATAACACAATTACTACGTATTATATTTCACAATGCCACATTAACTATTCAGCGTAGAAAGCCACGTGGAAGTGCGTGTTGTCAGGTTTCAGCTTCAGAGAGAAAGTGGAAACATGAACCTTTACGCAAAGGTCAGAGTTACCACCAGTACTGTGCAATATGAGTATGTTCACTGCATCACAACCAGAATTTAGAGGGGTTGTGTATCCGTTCACGTCTAATCTTACGGGATCAGAGCCTAAAACAACAAGACAGGGTAAACTGTGTGAATGAGGTTCAGTTTGTGGTTTGGCCTTTCCCTTTCTGAAAAGGCATCGAATGCTTAAAGGAATATTCCAGGTTCAATACAAATTAAGCTCAATCGACAGCATTTGTAGAATAATGTTTATTTCTTTAAAATAAAGGCACATACAATGGAAGTGAATGGCACCAATCTGTAAATATTAAAATAGCCACTTTTTCAGAAGTATAGCCACAAGATTTACATTTACATTTATGCATTTGGCAGACGCTTTTATACAAAGCGACTTACAGTGCACTTATTACAGGGACAATCCCCCCGGAGCAACCTGGAGTTAAGTGCCTTGCTCAAGGACACAATGGTGGTGGCTGTTGGGATCGAACCAGCAACCTTCTGATTAACAGTTATGTGCTTTAGCCCACTACGCCACCACCTCTCCAGATGTAAACAATATGTGTTAACATGACTTTCGCTTACTAACCTTTTCTGTGTAACTATGTTGCCATGACGACGTAACTCTGTAAACTCTAAAACAACAGTTCAAATGACAATGTAAACAACTTTAAGCTCAAATACTACATGAGGTTTAACAGTAGAAATAATGCAAGTGCTTTTATACAATTATAAGCTTCACATTTCTGTCTTTAAACCCTCAAAAAATCCTAAAAATACAACTCCAATTCCTAAAACGTTGGGACAGTGTTAAAAATACTAATAAAAACAGAAAGGAGTGATTTGTAAATTATATTCAACCTTTGCTATAATCAAATGACTACAACTACACATTATATGATGTTTTACCTTGTACCTATGTACAGTAATTTCAAATCAGACGATTGCAACACGCTCCAAAAAAGTTGGGACAGTCACGTGTTTACCAATGTGAAACATCACCATTTCTTCTAATAACACTTATTAAGCATTTGGACACTGGACACAATCCATTCATCCATTCTGCAGGTCTTCAGCTGCACAATTGTACGGGGTCTTCGTTGCCTTATTGTGCAGTTCATAATGCACCACACATTCTCAATTGGAGATGGTCAGGACTGCAGGCAGGCCAATCTAGCACCCGCACTTTCTGCTTATTCGGTCAAAGTGGTTTGAAGTTGTCCTGCTGAAAATGCCGGGATATCCCTGGAAGATGGTGCTGAATGGCAGTATATGCTGCTCCAAAATTTTTACATATCTGTCTGCATTAATGGTGCCCTCACAGAGGTATGAGTGGCCCAGACAACATGACGGCTATGTTTTGCAAAAACTTTTTGAAAGGTGGACTCATCTGACCAAAACACACATTTCCACTGTTCTACTTTCCATCTCCGATGAGACCAAGCTCAGAGAAGTCGGCAGCGCTTCTGGACAGTGTTGATGTACGGCTTCTCCTTTACATAGTGAATGGTGTTGACGAAGTAAGGTTTACTAAAGTAATCCCAAGCCCATGTTTACAAATGCTGTCAATTGAGCTTGCATTGAACATGTAATATTTCTTTAATTAATAGAATAAATGCAATAATAGTCAATTGGGCTTTACGTTAATAAAAAAAATAATTAATATGCATGTGATAAAGTCGCATATCAAGTAGTCCCTTCCTATTATAACAGCTGACTGAATGACAGGAACCGATTAAATGGTCACACTTTATATATTATTGCGTTAATGTTACTGAATACTTGAAAAAACACAGTGTTACACCAATTAACGACATGTGTAATTATTTTGTGAATCTGCTTGCAAAAACACATAGTTATTTCTGCTATTACTTAAGTAATTAGCCCAAGTATAATTCTGTAATATGTGTAACACTGACACCAAAATAAAGAGTTACCCATTAATTATGGTAATTACACATGTAATACACACTTCACAACAAATAAAACAATTGTGGCAAGATAAATAATGTGTAGATAAACCAATAAATGTACTTTGTAACCATAGTTTCCATACCGTATTATCTTGGTATTAGCAAGCACTGCCATAAACGAAGTAATTAAAAAAAAATTTGCGGACATGGTTTCAGATGGTAATACCATGATACTTAATTACTATGATTATACTGCATTAACAATAACTGTACGACGTAAACTAAGGATATTTGCATTAAACATAAATATTCTAATTTAGCTTGCAAACAAAAAAAGAAGCTCTTACATAACAAAAATGCTCTCTGCATTGAATCATTGAATTAGAGGTAGACCGATATATATCAGTTTTACAGATTAATCGGTGCCGATAGCTGCTTTTTGGGACTATCGGTTCTCTGCAAAAAGCTATGCCGACAGGTTTTTTTTGTCATTTCAAAATAAGAGTCCCTGGTGGGGTGGTATGGGTAGCTCACTGACTACCACCAGGGCGTGCTGAGTGACTCCAGCCAGGTCTCCTAAGCTGCCAAATTGGCCCGGTTGCTAGGTAGGGTAGAGTCACATGGGCCAACCTCCTTGTGGTCGCTATAATGTGGTTCTCGCTCTCGGTGGGGCGCGTGGTGAGTTGTGTATGGATGCCGCAGTGGATGGCATGAAACCTCCACACACGCTATGTCTCCATGGTAACGCGTTCAACAAGCCACGTGATAAGAGGCGCGGATTGAAGGTCTCAGACGCGGATTGAGGCGAGTCACTACGCCACCATGAGGACTTGGAGCGCATTAGGAATTCCAAATTGGGGAGAAAAAAAATACAATAAGTGTCCCTATTGTGATTCGGGCTTGTTTATACTTAAAAGCCGTGCGCGATATGCACCAAATCTTAATTTTTTCTGGTTATGATTGGGTTTTTGTGTCAAACAAAAAAAATGCATCTGGGATTTTATTCATATTGAACTCTTTGTCTTTGCCCACCATAGTAAAGAAAGAATAAAATATTTTGTAAATCGATTTTAAAAACATCGGGCGATTAATCGGTTATCAGCCTTTCCCACCACCTTAGTTATAGGTATCGGCACAATCCACTATCGGTCGAACTCTACACTGAATATCATGGTTATAGGATTTATAAGAAATCCAAATCTACAGACAAGAAAATCATATTTAAATGTAAGAAGCATGATCCATGCACAAGAACACAACAAATGCAACATGTAGGCTAGACTAAAAACCTAGTGAGCTGCCTACCTAGACAGCATAATTTGTAATTGTGAAGAGTACTTCAACATTGGTAGTGTCTAAAAACATGGTATTGTCTTGGTTTACCATAGTACCATTTTATAGCGCTTATGGCGATCAAAACTGCTGTCTAGGTAGGCAGCTCACTTGGTTTTAAACACAGCCTATGGTGCTATTCCCGCACGCTGTCTAGATAGGCAGCACACTAGATTTGCAGACACAGCCAGTGGGTCATATAAAATTATAAACATGAACACAAACCTTATTTGTCCACGTTGAAGTCTTCCTGAGGGGAAATCAGCCTTTAAAATTGCAAAATAATATAAAATTTGAATTTTGTAGCTTGCGTCGTCTGACGAGAATCCGTGTGTCAGTCTATCAGTAAATGGGTTGAAACTTCTCAAGCGTATTTTAAAATGTACAGTCCTATATCCAAATGGGAAAATATATAACGCTGTTATTGTGAACGCTGTTAATGTTTAGTTGCGATTTAAATGCCCTGAATTGCGATACTGCCGCACGTCTGTCTTTTCCTTCCTCTGCGCGACGGTTTATCCTCGATCGTACAGTTATGTCTTTCGCGCTCGATGAATCGACGTTTGACTGGGCTAAAAATAAAACGTCCGCCTTAACAGGTCTGGGGTCAGTTGATGGAGAAAAGTGGTAGGTTCATGACTGTTGGATGTAAATGTTCAGGCAGATCGCAGATCAGTAATCCATTAATTCGGTTACTGTTACGGACACAAGATGGATTTTTTTTTTTTTAAATGTCATATTACAGTTTTTCTCATTCGCTTAAGCTCAATTCTCGAATGAGAATTATTATTATTTATTATTATTAATTATTATTCAAAACAATAAGTTAAAATCTCTGAACAATTAGTTTCTTGTTCACACCAGATTTTAATTTCTTATTCGTTTAAGCAAATTGCACGTGTTTTGGCACATGTGTGCAAGTTGATTATCAGTGAAATCGTCTTACTCTTCACAACTTCTAAACATTTTGTCATCGTGTGAGCCATCATATGCTATCCATTCAATTATCAAAATCTGTCAGACATACATGTATGTACCATAAATATCTATGACATGAATGTTTTTTCATTGTTGCGATTTATTTATTTATTTAAAAAAAAATATTTTTTGCATGGATGTCATTTTGAGGCAATTTGCTGTCACTATGTATGACTTTACATGTAAGAAATGTGTAAAAATGGACATGCAAATGTGAGTTTTCTCTTTACTGTATACATACAAATGTGTATATCCTTTTCCTGTGCACAACAGTATTGTACAGGATTGACCTCTCCCAGTAAACGTTTACCTATTGTTGAAATCGGTATCTAAAATGCTCATTGTGGTACACAATAGCATTCATCTAGACAAAACTGACATTCTTGAATAGTAGAGTATATCTGTTCATTACAGTCAGTGTCAACAAAAAAGTAGAACAAAAATTGTATTTGTATATAACAAACATTTCCAGGGTTGACTGCCTACAGTGAAAAAAACGTTTAAACACTTTGACCAGTACGGCTAACATGATGACAAAAAAGTTTTTCGTGGCATTGGCCAATTTACTGACACAATCATTTTGGTTACTGCATTTTGCAGGCATGCAATAGAGTTGTGATGTCCCATAAAACAGTTATGACAATTGCACTTACAGGACGGACGGAGAGGCAGACAGACAGACAGACAGACAGACAGACAGATAGATAGATAGATAGATAGATAGATAGATAGATAGATAGATAGATAGATAGATAGACAGACAGACAGATTGGATGGATGGACAGACAGGACAGATGGATGGACAGACAGACATAAAGACAGATAGGACGGACGGACAGACAGATTGGACAGATGGATGGACAGACAGACAGATAGGATGGATGGACGGATGGACAGACAGACAGATAGGACGGATGGACAGACAGACAGAAAGACAGATAGGATGGATGGACAGACAGATAGGACGGACGAATGGACAAACAGATAGGATGAACGGATGGACAGACAGACAGACAGATAGGACGGACAGACAGACAGACAGAAAGACAGATAGGATGGATGTACAGACAGATAGGATGAACAGACGGACAGACAGACAGACAGATAGGATGGATGTACAGACAGATAGGATGAACGGACGGACAGACAGACAGACAGACAGATAGGACGGACAGACAGACAGACAGATTGGACGGACGGACCGACAGACAGATAGGATGGATGGACAGACAGACAGACAGATAGGATGGACGGACAGACAGACAGACAGACAGGATGGATGACAGACAGACAGGACGGATGGACAGACAGACAGGACAGATGGACAGACAGACAGACAGGATGGATGACAGACAGATAGGATGGACGGACAGACAGACAGACAGATAGACAGACAGAGAGATAGGATGGACAGACAGACAGACAGACAGACAGGACGGATGGACAGACAGACAGGACAGATGGACAGACAGACAGACAGGATGGATGACACACAGACAGGACGGATGGACAGACAGACAGGACAGATGGACAGACAGGACGGATGACAGACAGACAGGACGGATGGACAGACAGACAGGACAGATGGACAGACAGACAGACAGACAGGATGGATGGACAGACAGACAGGACGGATGGACAGACAGACAGGACGGATGACAGACAGACAGGATGGATGGACAGACAGACAGACAGGACGGATGGACAGACAGACAGACAGACAGACCATTTACTGTTTTATATTATTATCAGGGCAGGCACTCACAGATATGTTCAGTAGACTATTAGGGAAATCTTGCTTATTAGTTTTTTAAAGCAGGTGAAAATAGATTTATCTTAGGCTACTTTGACCACAGGTATGAACGATACAATACAATACCACAAAATATCATGCATAGCCCAAATATTGGCAGTATATACAGTTTGTGAATCAATTTAATTTTTATAGGCGAAAATTGCAATCTATTATCCGTGAAATTTCTGTAAAAATATAAGCTAAGAATGCCACCTGGTGGTAGTGAGCGGTCCCAACACGACATTTAAACCTTGAGGACATTCTTTCAATCCATTGACGACAGTATCATGAACTATCTATGACATTACATTAGGCACAGAAAATAAAGAATTGATGAAGCAATTTTAAGCCAAATTAGGTGTACATGAACACACCTCTATATATATATTTATTAAATAAACGATCAACTAGGTCGATGACGTAATGCATCAACCGTAGTACAGTTATTGTCTTTCAGTAACTCTATATCACATATTCTTGTCTTTATTGACACGTTCCTACTGAATTCTGTGTATTGGTGTTTTGACACTGTTGCATTGGAAATAGTACGAACCATCAGGTTACCCAATTTATAATGAGAATTAAACACGTAAATACTCTGAAATTGGAAATTGGAAATCTCACTTGACCTTAATCAACATTTCACTGTGATTGATGCAATCCCATGGGAATTTTAACGCCTTTGGACTGCAGCAATGAGATTGCATCTGAATCTATAGAATAATTTACAATTTATTAATGTAATATATGTATTAATATATTTTAAGCAATGTATTATTATTATTTTTTACGCTTTATTTAGTAAGAAAATAGATGATGGATGATACCTCATTAGCATTGTATACGTATTGTACAGAAATTATTTAGCAGAGACGGGCCACTTCTATTAGAAGAAATGTAAAAACGCCCAACGGCCAACGGATGTAGAAAGGAAGTCCCGCCTTGCAGGTAAAAGAGCCAATCACCTTTAGATGTAGACATCATCTGTCAATCTACTCAAGGCCGCGCATGCGCATTAGTTATACAAGCCGGGAAAATTAAGTTTCTTTGGGCATAATCTTAGGTAAAGAAGCACAATTAATGATTCCAATGTTGTCAAATTTTACTGCTTATTTTAAATATGTTATTTGATCGTAATCTTGACCAACCGTCTTGGAGATTTTGGCCTTTCGCCATTATAGGAGATAGGAGCTGCACTTTCATGACTGGAACTAGCCTCCCGGGAGCGTTCCAAAAATGGCCGCCAGTGGACTGACTTGCTAGAAAGACTTTGGTATTGCATTAGAAATGCCCCTAAAACCATTAAACATTTTATTTTGAGCGTGTCCTAAAGTACAACCCTTTTGTTTTACTTTTGGAAGACATCCAAACATCCAAAAAGAAGAGTTGTCATTAATATGAAATAAATAGATGTTACGTTGTACACAATGTACAATTTTGTGTGATTGTATTATTTTACTGGCGCGATAATATACTTACTGGACTGAGTGAAACAAAAAGCTTCTATATGAACAATTTAAATATAAGGTTAAAAAACGTTTTGTTATGGACATGTTATCATGCACGCGCATTGATTTCTCACGCACGCGCCTCTCTCATGTTTATCGCCCCCTGGATTTTTTTTTTTACCGTGATGCTCCGCGCGGTCGAGCAGCAAGATGGAAGACGTTCTGGATGATTTTGAGAAAGAAGCTGGATGCGTCCCAATCCTGCATCCTGAGGTAAAAACAGAAAATTGACATTGCCACATCACAGCGGAAATCTTAAATAAAGTTGAACGATCATAATAAGTGATTTCAAATCTGGTCAAAGCGCCATTTCTGCTGATAAATCCTTCACTGCTGCGTAATAGCATCGCTGCTAACGATAGCATGTCAAAACCATAGGTTTTATATCTATTTTCCGTTTTATTGCATTTTAAGTTAATATTTCAGGGTTGGGACATGTTTTTAATTGCACACTGTGCAGTGACAAACATGTAATTAGTCTCTTCACGAGAGTATTCATAGTGTTGCGTTTGCATCTAAATGACAATAAACATTCACAGTCATCATGATCCTGTATAATTGTATTATATTGCTTATAATTTTATGTGTGTAAATGTAACTGAGTATATAAGACTATCGGGTTGTATCTGAATGCATTTGTGTCTTTAATGGTTGTTTAGCAAGTGTGAAATTACAGGATCTCTTGTCCTGCTTCAATTAATTGTTTTCAATTAATCCATCAGATTCATATTTTGCTATTTTATAAATAAATATCATTATCTGAGTTGCATTGGATGATCTTTGTTTTTCTGGTTTATACATTTCCAACTTTGCATTGGCAGGTCCAGTGGATTTGTTGTTGGATTGAGGCAGTAACAGCTCATTATAGAAAGATGCATATTTTGTTTACACAATTAGATGTTGGATTACTTCTATATTAAAGGGATATTCTGGGTTCAATACAAGTTTAGCTCAATCGACAGCAATGAAGACTTAATATTGATCACCACAAAAATGAATATTTACTCGCCCCTCTTTTCTTTATAAAAAAAGCAAAAATCTGGGTTACAGTGAGACACTTACAATGGAAGTCAATGGGG
Organism: Xyrauchen texanus; assembly: GCF_025860055.1. Lineage (NCBI taxonomy): Eukaryota > Metazoa > Chordata > Actinopteri > Cypriniformes > Catostomidae > Xyrauchen > Xyrauchen texanus. The sequence goes on along the minus strand of NC_068320.1, from coordinate 26,188,326 downwards.
TCAATGTGTAACGTTAAAGTACTCATTATAGCCACAAGACGTAAACAATATGCATGTTACCATGATTTTAGCGTGATATATCACTTATTAACCTTTTTAGTAACTGGTTTTACAACTTCGTTGCTATGACAATGTGATGTAAACAAACTCTAAAATCCTAAAGACTGTGTGAATGACTATTTAAATAAGTACAGTTCAAATAACACAAGTTATAATGGAAAAGTGCTTTTATAAAATTATAAGCTTCACATTTCTGCCTTTTTAAACCCTCCAAAAATTGGCCCCATTGACTTCCATTGTAAGTGCCTCATTGTAACATAGATTTTTGGAGGGACGAGTCAAAATACATTTTTTTGTCGTAATCAATATTATGCCACAATTAGGGCTGGCGAAAGGTAAAAATATTTTTGCATTAATCGCTTTAAAGATATTGTGATATCCGATTACATCGTCAACTCCTTGCTTTATTGATTGTGCTTTAAAAATGTCCATCCATCCATCCATCATCAACCGCTTATCCTGTGTACAGGGTCGCGGGGGGCTGGAGCCTATCCCAGCTAACATTGGGCGAAAGGCGGGGGACACCCTGGACAGGTCGCCAGTCCATCGCAGGGGCTTTAAAAATGTAATTCATTTATTAAAACACAAAAAACATAAAAGATATTTCTAAATTCAAATTGCACTTTAAACTAAACGAAAAAAAGCAATAAAATAACAACGTAATCGAGAAATCTTAGATATAACCACCTCCCCAAATCCAAACATTTACCATCTCCAACGAATCCATTTACATCATGCAAGCATCCGTCAATGACAACAGGTGGAAAATGACTAATAGCCTACAGATTAAGAACTAATTAGTATGTAATAATTGTATGTTAAGTATGTAAAATGTAAAGACAAAAATAATCAAAATAAATAAGCCTAATAAATTCCCTTGTGTTCCCAAAATAATGCTGCCAAATGTGTGTTCTTACTGAATTTGTGTCTGTTGTGTTTGGGTAAAAGTTATCGCTGCTTAAGAAAATAAAAAACAAATTTAGGTTCAAGGTGAACGTGTCTTTTTTACTTAATGATTTAATCACTTTCATCTTTGTTTATTTAATACATAGATATATATTACTCAACCTGTAGGATTCAAAATGCATGCCAACCACGAGGAAATAAAGTGAACTAAACTCATGAGTTGATCGGAGATCATTTGCAGCATTTTCCCAGATGACATCATCATACTTGCAAACAGTTTTCAGATGAATGAAACCTCTATACATTCACATGACGCCTCTTCAAGCACTTCTCTTTGTGTTTAACAGCATTTCTTGTCATGTGTCACTCCGAGACGTCTTACAGGTCGCCCGCCTGTTGCGGGGTAGATGAGCTAAATAACTAGGGCGGCCCTGACCAAAGATTTTCCTAGTCGACTAGTAGGCCCGTTTAAATTAATTAATAACATTTTCAATGCAAAATCACTAAAGCAAATATATTCATGATCCCTCAGTCCAGGGGTTGCCGATGTAATTGGATATTGTTGTATATGTGAAGGAGGGAACAAAGTTAATTTATTCAAACACACACATTATATAATTTTTTCTACGACCAACCGACCAATCAAAACTTGGTCCACCAAGACTCTTCTCATCTACTAACATTTTGGTCGACTATCAGGGGGCAGCCCTAAAAATGACCCGTGCATGAAATGGATTCAGCCTTGTTGCATTTTGCAGCTTTCGGGTGATAGTTTCACACCCTGGCCACTGTTTAAAATATTTGACCTGTTCCATGATCCACGGTCGTTCATCATCTGTTCGCAGTCGGCATCAGGATCTTTGTTGTAAGACATCGTCGCTATCCGATTACATCGTCATATCACCCAGCCCTATGACACACATGCTGTCGATGGAGGTTAACTTGTATTGAACCCAGAATATTCTAGGAGAGCGCACTAGATCACATATGACTATATTCTAGCTTTGTTATGGGTTTCAGGAACACCAGATGTTTCGATAACAACACTGATGATAATGTTATACTGTGGAAATGACAATTGTGGTTTGAATGTCTGTTATATCCCCTAGTGTTCCCTTTACCCTTGAGGGCAGCACCTTGAATGAGATATATTGGAAGAATGTTGGAATGTTAGTTAATGGGTTAGTTGACTTAAATATATTAATTTCTCACCTTCATGCCATCCCAGATGTGTATAACTTTCTATCTTTCTCTGAAGACAAATCATGATTATTTAGAAGAAAATATCTCAGTTCTGTGCAAGAGAGACTGATACAAATGTAAGTCCTTGGCTTTTTTTTTTTTTTACTATAACTCTCAACTTTAACTTTCAGATGTAAAAAGTAAAACTAAACAAGTGCCACATGTGTCTTACAGATGTGAAAGAGAAAGTGGAGATTTACAGTAAAAAAGATACAAATCTGTTTCTCACCCACACCTATCATATCACTTCAGAAGACATGGATTTATGCACCGGAGTCTTATGGATTACTTTTATGCTGCCTTTATGTGCTTTTTGGAGCTTCAAACTTCTGGCAACCATTCACTTGCATTGTATGGACCAGCAGAGCTGAGATATTCTTAATATATTATTTGTGTTCTGCAGAAGAAAGTCATAGACATCAGGGATGGCATGAGGGTGAGGAAATAGTGAGATAATTTTCATTTTTGGGTGAAATATCCCTTTTAATAATTATTTAAACATGGTTGAAAGGGTGTAACAGTTTGATTTTCTGATATAGATCAGTTCTGTTCACTGTGATTGCCAACTAACATACGCCAGAGATGTCCTAACGTCCTGATGTCCTAATGCACCAAACGTCCTTCAGAGACAAGTCCTAAAGATTTGTTCACCCCCCTTAAACTTCTGCGCCAAAGTAGATCACTAAAAAGCATTTGTGTGAAGGTATACATACTTATGACGAGCTATTCAAGAGTGTGGACAGATTTGCGCCGCGTTGAGTGAGCAGTAGGTGTGAGCGTGCAAGTTTGAACGCTGCTCTCGTAACATCAGCCATGCTCCGATATTATTTGTTATTTATTCTGAACATCCTTTTGCAGTTGAGTTCCCTCTCTGATGTGATTCAGCAATGTAGAAAACTAGTGTAAATCCTCATGAAAATGGACATCTCACAATTCATACAGATTTGATAGGCTGCTGATGAATGTATTTCTGATGGTTTTATTATAACGCGGGCCGCAAAAGTTGGCTGGAGGGCCACGTGTTGAGTAGCGCTGGCTTAGGGTGCAGAATATGAAACTATGTGAAGGATGGTGTTTTGCATGTGTAGACACTTGATAGCAGGGTGAATAGTTTAGCTGACCTCATAATTTGACTTGTGATTAAAAGCATTAATGAAAATTTGAGCTTGTGTTTCCACTGCTGTCTGTGGCAGTCGACTGTTGAAACCACTCATATGAAACTATTTTTGTTAACTAGAGGAAAGTCGACGAGTGCCATCTGTTCCCTCCCATCACCCCTGAGATCAGTCCTGTCTGGTCATCTCTCAGGATGATACCCCTTAGTACCACAGAGGTCAAGATGAAGCTGTCTGCTGCTTGACCAGAGTTTTAAACAGCTTTTTGAGCATCCCGAGTGGAGCCAACTTTATTGGTGAAAAGGTCATTTTGCATGCCAACATTTGTTTTGCATTGAAAATCATTTTTTTGTGAGGCGTTGTATTTTGTTTTTGTTTGTGTGTGTGTGTGTGTGTGTGTGTGTGTGTGTGTGTGTGTGTGTGTGTGTGTGTGAGACCTGACCAGTAAATTTAGTTGGAAAATGTAAAATTCGTTGAAAGTATCGTGGCAGTTTCCTGGTGAAATGAGCACTAGAAGTGCCACAATGACTTTATTCACTAAAGTAAAACGGCTGATTATTTGTTTACAAACACTTTTCGGTCTTTTCCTCACTCAACGCTATCTTTCGACATCTGAAAATTGTAAGGCAATACATATGAACCTTTGCATTACATAACCAACTAGGCATGTGACGGTTCAAAATGTTCACAACAATAATTGACCCTTCGCTAAGCCACGCCTTAAATGCGTTTTTTTTTAACCAATCCTATTTTAGCAGCTGTTGCCGTGCGACACACACAAAAGACTTTAAATAAATGCCAAGAAGAGCATATTATGGATTAAACTTTGTCAGTCCTCATTAGGGATGCACTGATCTGATACCTGGATCGGTATCGGCTCCGATATTGAAGCTTTTAGACGGATCGAGTATTGGTCCGATGTGTATAATCACGACCCTGCCCTCTGCCCTGTCACACACTTATTAAGCATTTGGACACTGGACACAATCCATTCATCCATTCTGCAGGTCTTCAGCTGCACAATTGTACGGGGTCTTCTTTGCCTTATTGTGCAGTTCATAATGCACCACACATTCTCAATTGGAGATGGTCAGGACTGCAGGCAGGCCAATCTAGCACCCGCACTCTCTGCTTATTCGGTCATAAAGTGGTTTGAAGTTGTCCTGCTGATAATGCCAGGACGGCCCTGGAAAAGACAGTGCTGGATGGCAGTATATGCTGCCCCAAAATTTGTACATATTTTGTACGTTGCACTTATCAAAGGATTGGTGTACGAGTCCTGAAGAGCACGTGATTACATGAGCCGGAAGTGTCCTAGAAGCGCCATTTCAGCAATAGCTGTTTTATCTCACATTTGCTTTCTAGGTCACTATTGGTTAGGTTGAGGGTATGGAGGGAGCTTTTGTTCATTTAAAACAGTTTTGAAGAATCACTTTTATCACCACACAGTGAACATTTCAGAACATCAGAACTGCCACCATACATGTAGGCTAATGAACCACGTAATGCCAATTTGCAAAAATGTTGCCAAGCAGTAACAATTTTCATAGTTATTTCTGTCCTTGACAATTGTTGCTTGTCATATTGTACAGTGTAACCCAAGTGAGATCCTTTAGGACTTCATCAAAGGCTACTTTTAGCCTAATCACAAAGGTGATTAATCAGTCATGCATGTCGAACAAAACGATCCAAATCTGCCAATTTTCCAAATTACAGATCTCTTTGACGGCCTAATCGTGTCAAATATCGTACAGTGTGCACCCTGCTTTTCTGGAATAAATGTAAACGGTGTAGTTGTTAATTGCCAATCAGACATAAAATAATGGATATTTAGATTAATTTAATCTTAAATACTCTGACATGAATAACGAGTAAAATATTTAGCTGGTGCTAATCTGTTGATGAGGCTCATCAGATTTGGAAACTTAATGTCTTCTGGTATTAATTGAACGTCAGGCATCTCGGTATCTGTCAGTGATGCTGTAACTGGTCGTTTCACTGGCAGTGGAACATTAGACCAGTATTGAATTAGACCGTCTCAATCAGACCATCTGCTCAAGTGCAACCAATTTTGAGGGTCTTTTGTGTTCCCTGCTTAAAAATTGGAGGAAACTATTCACCTTAAGTCTTCAATTTCCTACGTCTACCTCTATCAGGAAGCTTCATTCTGCACTGAGTATCATGGTATTGTGTGTGTTGCGTAATGCTGTTTATATGAAATGTGACATAATACATCTGAGCATGTTTTTTAGATTCATTGCCATGAATTAGGCCTAAAAGAGATCTGCAGTGTGTGTGAGCCTCAGCTCTGTTAGTTCAGCTCTTGACTGCTAATGTGATCTGTTCCTCTGAGCACTGACATGGTTTGGAGTATAATAACCTGCATTAACACTAATGCGATGCATGTACGCATTATACATGTGGGTTAAGTGGACATCTGCAACCAGAAAGATGAAAACGGAAAACTTGCTTGCTTCATACTTTGCTGTGGTATTTTGTTTAGATTATAGGACTGTGTTGGTCAAAAAATAAATTTTATAAGTAAAATCAAGGTTTTTGGATAACCTTAATTTTTTCATTATTAAATTGCTTGCCCAGTGTGTCTTCAGCAGGTGTTATGCATGTGCGGAAGCGTTATGTTTTCATTGGTTGACATTTGATAATTCAATGCATTTGATAATTTGGGTTGTTGACTTGTGGTCAATGGCCGATTTCGATATCTAGAGAGCAGGATGGACGATAGCCGATTTAAATGATGATAAACATAATACAATTTAACAACAGCAAATCAGATGTGCAAATCTTGGTTTTAAAGTTAAACAAACACTTTTATGTGAGAGAGATATATATATATTTCTAAATTGAATAACTTGAAAAGAAAAAACAGAAAGTGTTAGAAACAATCCAGACAAATCAATTGGTTGATTGTGGAATTGACACGAGGGAAAGTTAACACTTCTGATAACGGGTCAAGCGAACAACATTATCGATGCCGATAAACGGAAAATGGTAAAATATTGGCCGATTAATATTGTCACTATTGTTGACAAATAAGGTTGTCCAATTTATTAAAATAATAAATCTTTAAACGTCTAGTTTAAAACACAGGAATCAATGTAGAAATGTAATATTTGTGTTGACATTGGTTTTATAAATTTTTAAGAACATTTAAAGGATTTTCTAATCAAAATAATTTATTAACAAATTTAACGATGTCGATTGGTGCAACCGTTGAGTAAAAGGTATTCAAATATATCATGATTAAGAAAGTTTAAAAACTAAAATAAAGGTACAAATATTTTTAAACATTTTCTTTGGATTACTCCATTTGACCAAAACAAAATGTGCATTTTCATAAAAATATATTTTTTTAAACCTTAATGGTATTCAAAGCGCTTTACACTGTGACACATTCACACACTCATTCATACACCAATGGTGGTAGAGATGCCATGCAAGGCGCTAGCCTACCATTGGGAGCAACTTGGGGTTCAGTGTCTTGCCCAAGGACACTTCGGCATGTGGGCCGGGAATCGAATCGCCAACCCTGCGATTAGCAGCCGACCCGCTCTACCACCTGGCCCACAGCCGCCCCATACTTTACACATAGCGATGTGGGTCCAAAGGGGTACTGTGTTATTTTATTATTATTATTATTATTATTATTATTATTATTATTTCGTCACATGAAAACAAAAAGCCCCACCCCATCCTCTCCAGAATCTACGACCCTGATTCTGTCCGTTGGACAGACCTTTGCTTTCACAAAAGAACAGCCCTTTAAAAATAAGCATTTTACCTTATTACTTATTTATATATGAACTCGGTGCACATATTCACTTTCAGAGTGTTTTCTTCTGAGTAGTTTAATTGAGTTATTCTTTAGTTAACTGCCTCTACTCGGATGTTATACCGTTTTCTCTTCACAAGGCTTCTTACTGAAACTTTGTGTCTGGACAGATCTGTCATTAACACAGACATTAAGAACTGTTTTACTGAATGTTTGGTGTTTTTTAAGTTCCTGGGAAGGTAATAACAGTCCCTCCCTGTTGGATTCAAAGAGTTATATGTTAAAGGGGTCATGACATGAGAAACCAAATTTGCCTTGATCTTTTGGTATATAAGAGGTCTTTGTATCATTAAAACGTCCTGCAAGTTTAATATTTTAAGACGTCCTCCCCATTCTAAACGAATCATTTATTTAATCAAGCTCAAAATACAGCTCGTTCTGGATTCATGGTTAGAAGTGACGTGTCGGTTAGAAGTGATGTAACAGCGTTTGCATATGACCGCCTCCAGCACAACATAACTACGGTATAAGCGCCAAGACAACTACGCTCATTTCAGTATCGCCGTCGCCTCACAAGTGTTCAGTCGATGGACAGCGAGCTCTGACAGAGACTACTTGTGCACAGGAAAATTACGATGCCACACAGATGTGCTGTTCCTGGCTGTGGTCAAACAAAACCTCTGAATAAGCTGCCGAAAGATCCAGGCGTCAGGGAAAAATGGATGCAGTTTATTTTTTGAGGGCGTCCCAGTCACGGCAGTGTTAACTTAAGCGTTTGTTCTGTACATTTTAAGGATGACTGTTTTGAGAACAAATCTCAATATGATGCTGGCTTTGCCAGAAAACTGTTGCTCAAAGATAAGTCCGTGCCGACTATTCTGGGAACAACGACGACGCAAACTGTAAGTAATCTATTTTAAACTTTAAACTACTTTTTAAAGCGCAATTTCATTCATTATGAATAATCACAGTGTTTTTACTTAGTTTACTTGCATATTGTTCTGGCTGGAGGCGTCAATAATTGATACATAGGCACTGACGTTAACCAATCATAACAGTGGGCGTTAACACTGAAGTCTTAAATGGAAAACGCCCCCAAAACAGACTGTTTGAATCAGAGGATGAGAAACAGGGTGGGAAAAGGTCATAAATCACTAGATTTGAAAAGTTTTTCTAAAAAAAAAATATATTAATACTATAATTGCACCTAAGGGAACATAATAATACAATAAAAAAAAACATGTCATGACCCCTTTAAGGCGTTCTGGATGCAAGTGTGCAGAATCTTGCCTTCAGGTGCCGATTAAGCTGCTCTTGCTAATACTGACCCATGTTATCATCACCCTGCCATTAACTGTTCACTAATGAGCAGAGTTTTTGAGGTGCAGATTAGCTATATGAAAGAGTCTTGCATTATTAATGCATTCTCATTTGTGTTTCTGCACGGGTCATGATCTTTATCTGTGGATCTCTAGGGTCAGTGTGTATCATCACTTTTATGTGCACAATGCTGGCCTGACATTACACACTAACACACAGTGTGTTTGCAGGACTCCCCTGTGTCCTTTAGATGTTTTCAGTTTGCCCTTTGTGTTTGTTTCACGCTTATACTAGGTGGTGTCAGTTTTTACAACATTTCCATCTATACTGTGATCTATGTTTTACTAAAGAAGCCAAAGGATTGTAATATCTGTAGTTTAATTAGTCTAATACTAATAGCAAGCCCAAGAGTTTGGTGTACAGGGTACAGCTGGAGGTTCAGGTCAGAATGGGTCTGGATATTTTGGGGGATTAAACAGGACATTAGCATCTCTTTGAGTATTGAGCCTTTAATATAATAGCCAGAAGCCACCTATACTAAATATAGTAGACGCTTCGGGACATTTGGTGGACGTTCCCTCCACACCCACTTTTCCCTGAACCTGTGAGCACCAGCATCAGTAGCACATGCAGACCAAAGCATTTTGTCTTCAAAGGGACTTCTACTCTATCCATAGTAGAGGTAGACCAATATATCGGTTTTACCAGTTAATTGGTTGCGATAGTTGCTTTTTGGAACTGTCGATTATCGGACAAATATTATGCCGATAGTGCCCCCGCGCGCACATGCGTAGACCTTGTAATTTGGCTTTGGTATATGCAACGCATAATTAAAAAATTACTTTAAACCGACTGAAATCAGTTCGGAAGACTCTGGGTCAGACTATGTGTCAAAGCAACATGGTGCTGACCACAGCGGAGTTTGTCTTTGGGAGAAACGGCAACAAAACTACATCTGGTAAGAAACCCAGTTGAGTTTTTATATTGAACCCTGTTTGATTCAAAAGATTAGACTCTCTAGTTTCATCTATGCCATTTTGTTTTTTAAATTTGAGCGATTTATTGCGAAAAGCCACGCTGATGAACATAATGTACACTAATGTGTACTTTAGCGCTATTTCCTTCGAAATCCTATACCGTAATTTCCGGACTATAAGCCGCAACTTTTTTCCCATGCCTTGAACCTCGCGGCTTATACAATGACGCGGCTAATATATGGATATTTCCCGCTTTCAAATTTTATAAAAAAAAAATAAATAATAAAAAAAAACATTCTGTGACGTGCTCAGTTTTTTGGCGGCGTGAAGCTTTCATTAGACCAATGAAATTGCCGAACGGGTTAAGGTCAAAACAACTTTTTTTGTTTACAGTTTAGATTAAATCAAGCGCGCTCAAACTTCCCATCATTCTGATTAGGCCTACGGTAGTCATTTTGTCACCCTCACCATGGCAAAGACATGGAGAAACGCATATGATGCAGCTTTCAAGTTGAAGGAAAAGGAAATAGAGCTGCTGCACGGGAGCTTGGTCTTAACGAGTCGATGATAAGACGTTGGAAACAGCAGCGTGAGGAATTGACTCAGTGCAAAAAGACAACTAAATCTGAGGCTATACTCCGAAACCGAAGGAGATGACTTCAGTGGTTTCAGTGCACAGGACGAGGAAGATAGTGACCAATGACTTGGTAGGCTACTGTTGTTTTATTACAAGCCGTGTGTGGCAGCGGGGGCGTGGTCAAGCGCCCGTCCGGGAGAGAAAAGCTGTAAGGGCGCTTACACCTGCGCTGAATTATGTCTAACACCGGTGTCTAATTTCAAGTGCCCTGCTTCACGTGTCCTTCTTGGGAAAACTGTCACACGGGCACCAGGTCCAGGACATTCCAGGTAAGGCTTTTAATGGCCACAGCAATGTTTAATCAATTTTATAAAGTTTCTCAATTCTTCTATGCGCCAACACTAGACTGACGTGTGTCACTCTCTCAGCTCTGTGGCTGCTACCTTTTTATGCCGCTCTCCCCATGCTTACTGAAATTAGACACCGGTGTTAGACATAATTTAGCTCAGGTGTAAGCGCCCTTACCCCTTTTCTCTCCCGGACGGGCGCTTGACCACGCCCCCACTGCCACATCGTGTTTCGTTAAAGCCTGAGTAAAGTTCATTTGTTTCAATGTACCTGTAGGCACCTGCGGCTTATAGACAGGTGCGGCTTATTTATGTTCAAAATAATATTTTATTTAAAAATCAGTGGGTGCGGCTTATATTCAGGTGCGCTCAATAGTCCGGAAATTACGGTAATTTCAGTGCAATCAATGGATGCATCCAAAAGCGGAAATAATTTTTCTTTCAGAGGCTTTATATGGAGTTAGGATGAAAATATGGTGCATTGCAGCAGACAGCGCACTGGAGGTTAAGTCGTTGACTAAATATGGAACAAGGGGACATCCTATAGACATCTAAGTGCGTTCACTCCTAAAATCTGATCAAAAGTTCAGTTTCAGGCTGCAGATGATGTTTGGGTCACTCAACATGTTTGACACACAAGGGACGATGATAATCTGCATTTATAATGGATCATTTTATTTTAACATGGTTGGCTCTGATTGGATGATGCTGGACATTACTTTGAATCTGAATAAATTATGCACATTTCTGATGTAATGTCTGTAACATCTCAAAAACATGAATAACCAACACTCCTGGAACCATAATAAAAATGGGACTTTAACTTGGTATTATTTAAAATGTGCAACTTTTGTCCTGTATCAATTTATAGGAAAACTGTTTTCTCTAGAATTGTATTTATTGCATGTTTAGTAGTTTCTACTAGTTAAAAATCGAAAAATGCAAAACATCCACACTTGGGCCTCATGAGGTTAAAAACCCTTGACCGATTCATCCATTATTGGCCTTTTCCACCGCATAAGTTATCGATTAAGACTGAGTCCACTATTGATTGACCTTTAATCTGTTGCACTTTTACTTTATAAGTCCACTTATAATTTTCAAGAAATAAAAAACTCTGTTTTCCTCTGATCCTCTGATTTTCAGTCATCCTTGACATGACCCCTTTAAAGGCCTCTTTCAGTAGGCTGTCGCAAGTCTTGAACAGTGTGTTTGAGTGAGATATCAGGGTTCTTTGTCACCATTGCAACGGACCGTAAATGTCGCACATATGCCTTTGGTGTCAGTTGCCATCCATCCAGTCCTGACCTGACTGTCTGACTCTTTCTCATGCAGGAAATTAAAACCCAGAGTCACAACCATGGCTACACCGAGAGTGTTAGCCGCAAGAGCCATGTGGATGACTACAGCACCTGGGACATCATCAAAGCCACCCAGTGAGTGTACACACACACACACACACACAAACAAAGCATGACTATTTCCTTAAAGGGATGGCTCATGTGTTTTGTATCTGTACTGTGACTTTCTGGAGATTTTAACATTACATTTCAGACTTTGCTGCATATGTTGGAAAAATTTATTAACAGTCCTCTGAATGTATACAGTGTGATTTGTAATATATCTGTGTTTAGGGTGTATTCTGGTGACCTTGTACAATGTCAAATACATCAAAAGGGTTAAGGTTCAGTCAGCAAACTAATTCAGGGTGATACAAGGTCACTTTTCTTTCCTGAGAGGGTTAATTTTGCAATAACGTACATTATGGCACTTATTACTTAATTGCTGCTTACCAAATGAGTTGAAACATATATTTTAGTTGAAATGATTGTATTAAAAGAGCATGGAGTGATATGAGACATTAAACTAGCACAGCTACTACATGTAGGAAATCTGTTTCCAAGGACAGCGGTCAATTATACAGTTTAGCAGTCGTTATACACAAACATTTGACTGCAGAATGCCACACTTGACCTATCAGAATGCAGTATGTCTAGTTATAGTTTCATTTGAACTGTGTTTTTGTGCAGGTACGGGATATTCGAGCGCTGTCGTGAGCTGGTGGAGGCCGGGTATGACGTGCGTCAACCTGATAAAGAAAATGTCACACTTCTACACTGGGCGGCAATAAACAACCGCGTCGACCTGGTCAAGTATGTCTCTCTTTTGGATCTGACAGTTTTACCAGTTAGTTTTTTTCTCTTGTTTTAATTAAGACACACACACACAGGAAGAGAGACAGAGAGAGAGTAATTGCACTGAAAAAGAAAAGCAGTACAACCAGACAGCACAGACTGAAATTGGTGTAATTGTGTGTGGGCACATGCATGTGTGATTTGCAACACACTCTTTAGTTCTGCATTTTAGCTTCTCTTTTGCAACTGATAATTAAGTTTAAGAACTGTACATTTTCACCGTTTTTATACACTAAAATAAAACCTTTTTGTCTTTTGATGACAATGTCAAATTCTACCTTTTACTAAAATGGCATATAAATTTTGTCACCAAAAACAACATATTTTAGTTGTTGATAATGTACAAAATGACAAAACCATGCAATATTTTGAAAACATTTCTATGATTTAATATTTGACTGATCCCTCTGAATGCAATCGATGCAGTATCTGTTTCTATTACACTTCCTGATACTTCACCAAAGTTTTTCCTCACTTCCTGTAGATAAAATTGACATATTTAAATTTCCAGGAGGTACACGCTCAACTGCACATCCTAGCACAGAAACTGATTGTGTGAAGCAGTGCACGGTTACTCATTATGTGTGGCGCATGTCCCGGGCATAATAAATGCGGGAGCGGATTTAATGTATGGAGAATGGAGACTTCACCCACAAGCGGTGAGCCAAGTACGGGCAAGCTGCCAAATGGTATCTCTTCACAGTGCCCGAAAACGCTCACTTGCTGTCATCTGAGCCAGTTTAACAATGAAACTGCATGAGAGAGACTGAGAAGGGCCTGGCCGTTCAGCAAGCTGTAGTCAGGTATTACTTGTAGAGACTGAATGACAGCCTGAGAAAATAATAGTTTTGAGATTTTAAACTTTAGAAAATTAAACATTAGCATTCAGTTTGTTTTATATCTGTATGCCTTGGGGCTTTTCCACTGCATGGTTCAACTCGACTATTTGGGGTTTTCCACTGTGGACAGTACCTGGTACCTGATAAATTTTTAGTACCACCTCGTCGAGGTTCCAAGCGAGCCGAGCTGATACTAAATGTGACGTAAAAATCCTGCAGATCACTGATTGGTCAGGGAGAATCGTCACTAACAGCGTCACTGGATTTCCCCACACATGACATCAACCCACTAGTTTTAAAGTTTTAGTAACAGTATAATTTGTTCACGCGACTTACGAATTGTGAAAAAAGAAATGGCTGTGTGCAAAACCACGCCGTGGTCAGTAAACGAGGTGCAGACGGTCCACTCGTTTAGCGATGAGTGAAATGAAAAAAAGTGTCTCAGGAAGTTTCTCAGCTGTTGGCCGCACACGGCTACCGGACCTACCAACAGTGTAGGGAAAAGTTAAAAGCAGGGTTCGAATTATGATTTCATCTTTGTGGGGGTCTCTTAAAAAAAAAAAAAAGTAGCCTATAAGCAGGAGTGGTGTGTGTGATAAATAATTGCTTAACACTGCACTTGATTCTTTTGATTTCAATGTTTATTAATACAGGAGTAGAGAAAACGAGTAGACTGTCCTCTGATGATGTTTTTTGTTTTTTTGAAATAAACCCGAATTTTGCCAAAGTTGTACCTGATGTTGGTAGCAGTCTTTTTATTTTTGGTGGCATGGTTGCTGGTTCTGAACTTTACACTATTTCTAAAATATTCTAACTGATCCCCCAGCGTGAGTTATTCTAGGTGACCGTTATTTAGAACCTGTCACTTTAATGTTTCCATGGTGACGCATCATTGCTTGTCACGCTACACAGCGCAACCACAACACAGCGCTGAATGAATGATGATCTGCTTTTATGTCATTTTTCCTTTTTTATACAAAATATTCACAAATGTATTAGCTATAACATGAAACACTGATATTCCGATTGTCAAATATGTGCAAGTGGATGTGTTTTGTTGTTTAAACGCCTTTATAACGATCGCGTTAAGTTAGTTGAGCTGTATGTGCGATGGGCGGAGCCATGTTATTTTACAACACGTCAATTCCTCAACTTCTCACGAAATACATGAAAGTAAGTGGCCGGTGAACTGGGAGAAGAATAGAGTAAAATGTAAAGCTACTTACACAATGTGTATCTGATATGAAAACGTGTCTTATTGTAACGTAACGTTAATGGAAAGGATTATTATTGCCGCTTCCCTAGACATCAGTGTGTATTTTACAAACTCAAAATATTTTTTGCTAGTACTTATGTGTATTTAAATGTCTGAAACCTAAAATAAACATTATGTGGTTGAAAACACAGAACAGTTGATCTGTCTATGGTTGTGATACATGACAGCAGCACTGAGCGCGTCTGTCTCTGGCTCAGCGCCAGCCAAAGCGCAAAAGCACGTTTGAATTTAGCAGTTGATCACGTGATGCACTGACCGTTCTAATCACACCGGTGTTGATCGATCATACGTGCAAAAGGGTTAACATAAACATTGAAGGAATATATTGAAGGAAAAAATGCTTTATTTGTAATTTAAAATAATGGTGCTGATGATTTTTAGAGACCCCCACAGGTGTATGATTTTACTGCTTTCATGGGAGCTCATCCTCTCTCTATGGGAGCTCAGCTCCCACTGGCTCCCACGTAATTCGAACCATGGTTAAAAGTGACTACAGAACCATCAAGGAAAAGTGGAAATGGTTCGACCAAATAGACGCTATCTAAACCAGCGATTAATGGGAGGGAGTGTGTCCTGGACTGGATGGTATGTTTTGTTATGGTAACTCTATAATCTGCTTGAAAGCTTCACTTTATTTAGTCGACCAGCTACTGGAAAGCTTCTAAAACAAACAGGCCAATTTAACAGTTACACTTGTGTAAAATCACCATCAACAACTGCTTTATGCAGCACAATGAGCTAGTAGCTAACAGCTAGCGGTCGTGTTATTGTTTTGGTCAGTTTGTCATGTTTAAGATGATGTCACGGCAGTAGAGGCGGTGCAACTATGACGATCAGCCTATAATCCCACCCACGTTGAGGCGGCACTAAACTGCAGTGGAAATGCAAGCTCAGAAAAATAAAGCGAGTCGAACTGTAACGTGCAGTGGAAAAGTGCCATATATTGTCTAATAATGCTTTGGCAATGTACTCCAATTTATATCAAGCTTTATTGGCAAGAAAAACTAGAATCTACACATTTGATCATATTATTTTAAAAGTCCAATAGAAAATGGCAGAAATGTATCCCAATTTGGAATGCCCAATTCCCACTACTTAGTAGGTCCTCGTGGTGGCATGGATACTCACCTCAATCCTGTTGGCTGAGGACAAGTCTCAGTTGCCTCAGCTTATGAGACCGTCAATCCGCGCATCTGATCACGTGACTCGTTTTGCATGACACGGCGGAGACTCGCAGCATGTGGAGGCTCATGCTACTCTCCGCGATCCACACACAACTCACCACACGCCCCATTGAGAGCGAGAACCCCTAATCGCGACCACGAGGAGGTTACCCCATGTGACGACTCTCCCTAGCAACCAGGACAATTTGGTTGCTTAGGAGACCTGGCTGGAGTCACTCAGCACGCCCTGGATTCGAACTTGCGACTCCAGGGGTGGTAGTCAGCGTCAATACTCACTGAGATACACATGACTGTGAGGTCAACACTGGATAGTCAAGTGTTTTTCTGAATGTTTTGCATGTTTACAGGTACTACACATCTAAAGGTGCCATTGTGGACCAGCTGGGAGGAGATCTCAATTCAACACCACTGCACTGGGCTACAAGGTGACATGCTAGTTTTGTGTGTGCTTCTGGCTAGCGTGAAGCTTTATTATCGCATTCAATAGGAGGTGTGTTGTCTCTTTCTCATCTGAGATCAGTCTGCTAACTTTCTCTGTTTCAGACAGGGCCACCTATCCATGGTGGTGCAGTTAATGAAGTACGGCGCAGATCCGTCTCTGATTGACGGCGAAGGGTGCAGTTGTGTTCACCTGGCCGCTCAGTTTGGACACACCTCAATAGTGGCTTATCTTATTGCCAAGGGACAGGTACAACAAAATTCCTGGCAATCAGAACATATTTGATGTTTAATACACTGTCAAAAATGTTGACAGTGGCACATTATTGTACTAAGTAGTAACTAAGCAGCCAACAAAATATAATCAGTTGTGGCTGATTAAGACAAACACTCGCTTGAATGTATATCAGCACTGATGAAGTTATTTCCCCACACGATTCTTGATGCACAGTGAGTTTTCAACCTGCAGGGGGCGTATGTGACATTTCTATCCACAGATGCTTGACCTATACAATGCCACAGTAACATGTAGCCACTGTTGTTTTCTGTATTTAATCTCAATCTGTTCTTGCTTTGAAATCTTTCTTCTAATCCTCCAGGATGTTGATATGATGGATCAGAACGGCATGACCCCTTTGATGTGGGCAGCTTATCGAACACACAGGTGTGTTTCCAAAGAGAAAGTATTCTTTCACTGTTGTGAAATGTAAAGCTAATATGTCTTGTGTTATACTGCAGTGTTGACCCGACACGGCTGCTGCTGACGTTTAACGTGTCTGTGAATCTGGGTGATAAATATCATAAGAACACGGCTCTGCACTGGGCAGTACTGGCAGGAAACACAACAGTCATCAGTCTACTGCTGGACGCCAATGCAAATGTAGATGCACAGAACATCAAGGTAAAGTCCAGATGATTGCTGTGAGGAGTGACGCACTGATGTGATGAGTGTAGATATCTAATAGCATGTCATTTGTGTCAGGGGGAGACGCCGCTGGATTTGGCCAAACAGAGGAAGAATGTGTGGATGATTAACCATTTACAGGAGGCCAGACAAGCCAAAGGTTACGACAGCCCATCGTACCTGAAACGACTCAAAATGGACAAGGTGAAGTAGCCAAAATACTTTGTCCTGAACGTTGAATCAAAACGACACATGATATAAAATAATATATCTTATATATATACGTATATGTCCTCGTGGTGGTGTAGTGACTCGCCTCAGTCCAGGTGGTGGAGGACGAATCTCAGTTGCATCTGAGACCATCAGTCCACGCATCTGATCATGTGGCTTGTTGAGCGCGTTACCACGGAGATGTAGCGTGTGTGGAGGCTCACGCTATTCTCCGCGGCATCCACACGCAACTCGCCACGTGCCCCACTGAGAGCGAGAACCACATTATATCGACGACGAGGAGGCTACCCCATATGACTCTACCCTCCCTAGCAACCGGGCCAATTTGGTTGCCTAGGAGACCTAACTGGAGTCTCTCAGCACGCCCTGGATTCGAACTCAAGACTCCAGGGGTTGTAGTCAGCGTCAATACTTGCTGAGTTACCCAGGCCCCCGAATGACACCAATTAATACAATTATAATCACAATCTGCCCCAGTGTGATTATGTTGAAGTGCTCATCACATGCAGACTAAATATTTGATTAATTCGCAGGTTTTTGCTGTTGAGTAATCACGTTGGGCCATATAGCGAACTGCTTATCTGGAGGAAAGAGTCTACTGACTAAAGACTCACTCAGTTTTCTGCCTAAATAAAATCTGAATATAACTTGACCTGTGAAATTGCTGAAATAGCGACAGAAATATATTACCACCGAAGAGTAAAATGTAATAATATTAACAACTTTTATTTAGAGCTGTCAAAATTAACGCATTTACGCATGTTTTTAAATGTTTATCGTGTACATTATTTAGCTGATTATAGCATTTACTAATTAGACATTAGTAAATGCTATAATTTACTAATTATATAATTACTAAATATATAATTACTAATCATATATTTTTTTTCTCCTCTCCGTGTGAGTTTCAAACACTAGTTGAAATAGGACAGAGCCATTGCGATGTGTCTAAGGTCATGACACTGACACACAGACCACAACGTCAGTGATAAAGTGATGGAGAAAAAACCTTTTAACTGTTATTTTATGTGCAAAACAAACCCAGATGGGACTTTTGTGAACAAGACGTTCTCTTCAAGTGCTTTTCATGTGGACTTCAAAACTGTGTGAATCGTGTAAATGCTGCTTCACAATTGCCCACTAATAAAATGCATTTTAACATAAGGTATATATTGAGTTACATTTCAGCACTTTCAAAATCTGCTATTAATCGCATTGAACTATGACAAATCATGCAATTAATCGCATCTAAACATTTCAGTCTACTGTGTGCACTACTAATCTTGTATTTAAGCAAGGGAGATGTTATATTGAATATTAGTTTATAGTTTATATGTTTTATTTTGCGATATTCTATTATACAGCACTTGACAAAAAAAAAAAAATCACTTGTGTTGTGCTTGAGAACTCATTTTTTAACCACTCCACAGATTTAATATTAGCAAACTATAGTTTTGGCAAGTCGTTTAGGACATCTACTTTGTGCATGACGAGTCATTTTTCCAACAATTGTTTACAGACCGATTGTTTCACTTTTAATTGACTATAATCACAATTCCAGTGGGTCAGAAGTTTACATACACTTAGTTCACAATGATGTCAAGCCTTCAGGCAATTGGCCAATTAGCTTATGATAGTCTTTTTGGCTAACTGGAGTCAATTGGAGGTGTACCAGTGAATGCATTTAAGGCCTAGCTTCAAACTCGGTGCCTCTTTGCTTGACATCATGGGAAAATCTAAAGAAATCAACCAACTTTTTTGGACGTACACATGTCTGGTTTAGCTTCGAGAGCAATTTCCAAATGCCTGAAGGTACCACATTCATCTTTACAAACAATAGAGATGACTATAGTTCGATGCAAAAAGTGAAAATCAATCCCAGAACAACAGCAAAGGACCTTGTGAAGATGCTGGAGGAAACATGTAGACGAGTATCTAGATCCACAGTAAAACGAATCCTATATCGACATCACCTGAAAGGCTGCCCAGCAAGGAAGAAGCCGCTGCTCCAAAACCGCCATATAAAAGACTTGCAAGCCGAAGAACACCATCCCAACTGTGAAGCATGGGGGTGGCAGCATCATGTTGTGAGGGTGCTTTGCTGCAGGAGGGACTGGTGCACTTCACAAAATAGATAACATCATCAGGAAGGAATATTATGTGGATATATTGAAGCAACATCTCAAGACATCAGACAGGAAGTTAAAGCTCGGTCACAAATGGGTCTTCCAAATGGACAATGACCCCAAGCACACCTCCAAAGTTGTGGCAAAATGGCTTATGACCTCAATCTAATAGAAAATGTTGGCAGAACTAAAAGCGTGTGCGAGCAAGGGCGCCTACAAACCTGACTCAGATACATCAGTTCTGTCTGGAAGAATGGGACAAAATTCCAGCAACTTATTATGTGATTCTTGTGGAAGGATCCCCAAAACATTTGACCCAAGTTAAACAATTTAAAGGCAATGCTGCCAGATACTAACAAAGGGTTTGTAAGCAATAAAAGCTGAAATGAATCATTCTCTCCACTATTAAGCTCAGAAATATGTCCCGTTACTGAGGTTACATACGTGGCTGTGTGTGTTTGCAGGAGTTCCGGCAGAAGGTAATGTTGGGAACTCCATTCCTGGTGATTTGGTTGGTGGGGTTCATTGCTGATCTGGACATTGACTCTTGGCTTATCAAGGGTGTGATTTATGCAGTAGTGTGGCTCGTCGTGCAGTTCCTCTCAAAGTACGTCACACACACACACTGTTATATCTGTGTGGTTGTGCTAATCCGGCTGTGAGTGAGGGCTGTCATCACTAATATGTGTTCTCTTCTTTCTCTATAGGTCTTTCTTCGATCACTCCATGCATAGTGCTCTTCCTCTGGGCATCTATTTGGCCACCAAGTTCTGGATGTACTTCACCTGGTTTTATTGGTTTTGGAATGATATCCTTTTCATGTGCGCCAAGATCTTACCTCACTTGATTAATGCAACTGATTTAGTTGAGAGCAGGAATAGCAGACTGGCACTTTTATTCAAGACAAACAATTGATTATCAGCGGTTGTCACAAAACAACCGGTGGGCTGTTGAAACGACCCACTAGCCTGACCCATCTGGGAATATTTGACTTCCTCAATCTTCATAGCTCAAAGTTTAAAGGGTTGTAAATTATAAGGCAGAAAGGCCTGTGAGATGCCCGTGTAAACAAACGATGGGTGTGATATTGAGGCTGAGAATTGGGCCGATTATACTTAAAGCCACTTCAGAAAATTTCATACAGTCTAAACGGTTACCATGATATAAAATGACTTGTGCCGACATAAAAGATTTTGATTGTGCCACCCACCCCTAATTTAGTCAGTCTGTCTTGGCCGATTTGCCACAGATTGAGAGAAAGGTGTTGTAACATTATATTGGCGCTTTGTACTATAAAGCTCGAGGCAGATATATCCGTTTACGACTTTCTTTAGCTTGACATGGATGTGGTGAAGATTCCAAGGAATATGTAATCAGGAGTGACAATACATATCGTGAAATGTACACCTTGAGTCATCATATGTGGGTGAGAGTGAGAGAAACGGTAACCAATACACCAACATTTGCTCTGTAACAACACATTTCTGTTCATGGCTCTGTCCAACAGTGGAAAATAGGATTTCTTCCCAAAAGCTGAAGCATTTCCTCTTGTCTGAAACACCACAGTGACTCATGTCTGGATCTGCCTTTTGAGTGAAGCTGTTGAAGTGTGGTTTGTGTGGATCTCTGCTATAATAAGAGGTTTTGGAGTGATGGATGTGTGTGTGTTTAGCGTGCACAGAATAGCCAAGTGTCCAGGTGTGTTTCAGCAGTCCTCAGGGATATAAATAGAAACAAACACTGCAGCTGAAATCGGATCAAGCGCTCTGGGTGGGTCTGTTTCCCCATCATCTTCATCATGCAACAATAAAGCATCTCTTCTGGGTTCCTGCTTTGAGCACAGACGTTTCTGCTGTAATTATTACCCGTGCCGTTTTGGAATAACCCAGCTGTGTCGCATGTTAGAAAAAACACTGATGTGATGTGAGAACTGTGTCTCAATACATGAAGTCATTTGTCAGATTATGTTCTGTTTGAACAGGAAGAGAGAAAGTTTGATTCCCCAAATTTACTACATTTTGTCTTGCTATCGTCTGCAAAACTTGGAAGTCTTGAGATTTTAGAGACTCAGGAATACTGGGACGCTTTATTTCCTCTATATGTATGACTGTGTTTGGAAACTGCAGTATTGGGACAGTATTTGGTCTGATTTAAGTAAGTTCAGAATCCACACTTGTCAGTTTTTGTTTAAATACCTAATTTTCATTTTCCTAATGCCGTTGTTTTCAAAAGTTTGCGACAGTAGAGAGTATTTTTTTCTAAATGCTCTGTTCTTGTGTGGATGAGAGGCGTAAAATTTGTATGTGATTTCAAACGAAAACATATTAGTGTGGAGCTAGCCTGAGGACACCTCCATACTAGCCCATTTTTGTTGGAAAACTCAGTTTTCAGTTGCCTTACTTGATTGTTTTCCAAAGTATATGTAATGGAGAGTATTTTCAAAACGCTCTGTTTTCGTATGGAGGGAACCGTCTATCTAATGTGGATGAGGGGCGTAAATATTGCAACATTTGAATGTGTTTGAACAACTTTTCAACTTGTTTGTGTGTCCATTTTGTTTGACAACTCCTTTTTCAGTTTCCTAACCTCATTGTTCTCCAAAGTATTCAGTAGAGCGTTTTTTTGAAACGCTCTTTTTTTTCGGTGGAGGAATATGCTGTTCTTGTGTGGATGGGAGGCTTAAATATGGTGACATTTGAATGTGTTTTCAAATGAAAATGTGTTTTTGTGGACGTAGCCTGAGGACACCTCCATACTAGCCAGTTTTCTGACGTCATTGTTTTCCAAAGTATTCAGTAGTAGAGAGGGTTTTTTCGAAACGCTCTATTTTCAGATGGAGGAAAAGGACGTTCTAGTGTGGATTGGAGGCGTAAATATGGTGAAATTTGAATGTGTTTTCAAATGATTGTTGGTGTGGACGTAGCCTTAGGACACCTCCATACTAGCCCATGTTTGTTGGAAAACTCCATTTTCAGTTTTCTGACGTCATTGTTTTCCAAAGTATGTGTTAATGGAGAGAGTTTTTTCGAAACACTGTTTTCGTATGGAGGGAACCGCCTTTCTAGTCTGGATGAGAGACATAAATATGGTGAAATTTGAATGCGTTTTCAAATGAAAATGTGTTTGTGTGGACATAGCCTGAGGACACCTCCATACTAGCCCATTTTTGTTGGAAAACTCAGTTTTCAGTTGCCTGCCTTGATCGTTTTCCAAAGTATATATAATGGAGAGTATTTTCAAAACGCACTGTTTTCGGTGGAGGAAAAGGCCGTTCTAGTGTGGATGAGGGGCGTAAATATTGCAAAATTGTAAAGCGTTTTCAAACGAAAACCTATTTGTGTGTCCATTTTTGTTTGACAACTCCTTTTCAGTTTCCTAACCTCATTGTTCTCTAAAGCATGTGATAGTAGAGCGTTTTTTCGCAACTCTGTTTTCGGTGGAGGAAAACGCTGTTCTAGTGCGAATGAGAGGCGTAAACGTAGCCAAATTAATCAAATGAAAACAAATTATTGTGGAAATGGTTTTAAATAAAATTTAAGCTTTCATGGTGAGCATCACGGAACAGTTCTACAGTCTTGGACTAGTTGTAAATAATTATTCTGCTCTAAAATATTTCATTGTCTACATATTGCTGTTTTGTAGAGATTTGTGACCAAAGGTTTTATTTATTTATTTGTTTTTATAATTTTGAAGTGATTTTCACTGATTCAGTTGCCCAGATTACCTGATTAATTAGTGAATTGGTCTGAATCCAATCGATTCTTAAATTACTTATCCAGTAATCACAAACCTCTAGAAAGTTCTTGGTAAAGTTCATGGAAGTTATTTGGTTCAAAAGTGTGTTGCAGTGTCATATATATAACATAAGCTTTCTTAACTCTCCACACATCTGCCATTCGTCACCATTCACCTGCCCTTCCTGCTGAACAGTCTGGCTCTCTTCTACAACTTTGGCAAGTCCTGGAAATCTGACCCTGGCATTGTCAAAGCCTCTGAGGAGCAGAAGAAAAAGGTAAAATGTCAAATAGAAGGAGTTCATCTGTAATTACACCATGTGTTTAGAAGGCCTGACCCTGACTGACCATATTGTAATTGTGTTGAATATGTTCGAGTATAGGGGGTAAGCTCATATTTTGTGTTTGATTTATAAGCAAAATGGGGTCAGCGTTCACATCATTTTGAGTTGGGTGGGCTTGCACTTTGAGTTTCAGTCTTTCCTCTTAATCTCTCCTTTTTTTTCTCCTATAGACTATAGTTGAATTGGCAGAAACGGGTTCTCTGGATCTCAGTATATTCTGCAGCACTTGTTTGGTAATTATGACTCTCTTCCCGCTCTAAAAACAAATGCTTTAACACTTAACCTGCTCCACACAAGTGGCATGCTTGAAAGTGTCCCAACTGATAACCAAACAGTCTTATTTGCATTGAAATTTGCATTGAGGTG
This sequence comes from Xyrauchen texanus, assembly GCF_025860055.1. Taxonomy (NCBI): domain Eukaryota; kingdom Metazoa; phylum Chordata; class Actinopteri; order Cypriniformes; family Catostomidae; genus Xyrauchen; species Xyrauchen texanus. The sequence goes on along the minus strand of NC_068320.1, from coordinate 26,164,355 downwards.
CCCGCACATTAAAACAGTTTAATGGCCTGTTCTCCACAGATACGGAAACCCATCAGATCAAAACACTGCGCCGTGTGCAATCGATGCATCGCCAAGTTTGATCACCACTGCCCTTGGGTTGGCAACTGCGTAGGTGAGTCTCCCAATGCCACAATAGCACGTTCTTTCTAAAAATAGCTTTTCATTTGATATTATTAGCAAGAAGAGCCAGAGATTGTTCTCTGAGCAGATTTATCTGGTTTTGAGGCAGGTCAGCTGAAAACTGCATCTAAAATCTCCCTAAAACAAAAAACAAGGTTTTTCACACACAGGCCTCATTGCTTGGTGAGAAAGACCCTTATAGTAATTCTGTACTTCATAATCATTTTTTCTTGTTTCAACACTCACATAAAAGCTTGGCTTCAGAGTCAAGTCGAGTCAGAAGTCATTCATGCACATAAACACAGGCGCACCTGCTCTAAAACAATCAAACTGTTTCATTTGTTGGAATAGTTTGAGCCAAAGTCTGATGTATGTAAGAGAGAGAATGAGACTCATTCCTCTCTTCTGTCTGATGATTTCATTCTCTTTATCTCTGGACAGGAAGTGGAAACCACCGTTACTTTATGGGTTATTTATTCTTCCTGTTGTGTATGATCTGCTGGATGATATACGGATGCATTTGTTGTGAGTTATACGCACACACGTACAGTACACACAGTCTGTGGTCTGACTGTCTGTCTAAATGACTATCTGTCTGTCTACATGTCTGTCTGACTACATAACTATTTATCTATCTGTCTGTCTGTCTGTCTACATGTCTGTCTACAAAACTGTTTGTCTGTCTATCTGTTTGTGTACATGTCTGTCTGTCTGTCTACAAAACTGTTTGTCTGTCTATCTGTTTGTGTACATGTCTGTCTGTCTGTCTGTCTACAAAACTGTTTGTCTGTCTATCTGTTTGTGTACATGTCTGTCTGTTTGTCTGTCTACAAAACTGTTTGTCTGTCTATCTGTTTGTGTACATGTCTGTCTGTCTGTCTACAAAACTGTTTGTCTGTCTATCTGTTTGTGTACATGTCTGTCTGTCTGTCTACAAAACTGTTTGTCTGTCTATCTGTTTGTGTACATGTCTGTCTGTCTGTCTACAAAACTGTTTGTCTGTCTATCTGTTTGTGTACATGTCTGTCTACAAAACTGTTTGTCTGTCTATCTGTTTGTGTACATGTCTGTCTGTCTGTCTGTCTGTCTACAAAACTGTTTGTCTGTCTATCTGTTTGTGTACATGTCTGTCTGTCTGTCTGTCTACAAAACTGTTTGTCTGTGTATCTGTTTGTGTACATGTCTGTCTGTCTGTCTACAAAACTGTTTGTCTGTCTATCTGTTTGTGTACATGTCTGTCTATCTGTTTGTGTACATGTCTGTCTGTCTACAAAACTGTTTGTCTGTCTATCTGTTTGTGTACATGTCTGTGTATCTGTTTGTGTACATGTCTGTCTGTCTACAAAACTGTTTGTCTGTCTATCTGTTTGTGTACATGTCTGTCTGTCTACAAAACTGTTTGTCTGTCTATCTGTTTGTGTACATGTCTGTCTGTCTACAAAACTGTTTGTCTGTCTATCTGTTTGTGTACATGTCTGTCTGTCTGTCTGTCTACAAAACTGTTTGTCTGTCTATCTGTTTGTGTACATGTCTGTCTGTCTACAAAACTGTTTGTCTGTCTATCTGTTTGTGTACATGTCTGTCTGTCTACAAAACTGTTTGTCTGTCTATCTGTTTGTGTACATGTCTGTCTGTCTGTCTGTCTACAAAACTGTTTGTCTGTCTATCTGTTTGTGTACATGTCTGTCTACAAAACTGTTTGTCTGTCTATCTGTTTGTGTACATGTCTGTGTGTCTGTCTATCTGTTTGTGTACATGTCTGTCTGTCTACAAAACTGTTTGTCTGTCTATCTGTTTGTGTACATGTCTGTGTATCTGTTTGTGTACATGTCTGTCTATCTGTTTGTGTACATGTCTGTCTGTCTACAAAACTGTTTGTCTGTCTATCTGTTTGTGTACATGTCTGTGTATCTGTTTGTGTACATGTCTGTCTGTCTACAAAACTAACTGTCTGTTTGTCTGCATATTTGTCCGTCTGTCTACAAAAGTATCTCTGTCTGTTTACATGTCTGTCTGACTACTTAAAAATGTGTCTGTTTATCTCTCTATCTGTTTGTTTGTCTACATGTCTGTGTCCACAAAACTATATGTCTGTCTACAAATGTATCTATCTATCTGTCTGTCTGTTTACATGTCTGTCTTTATCTTATTCATGAGATCAGACGGTCTCTAGATGTTTGTGATGAATTGACATTGATTGTCTCTATAGACTGGAGGATTCACTGTGCGACCAGCTACACTAAAGACGGCTTCTGGATGTACATCACTCAGATCGCCACCTGCTCGCCGTGGATGTTCTGGATGTTCCTCAACAGTGCGTTTCACCTCATGTGGGTCGCTGTGCTCATTATGTGCCAGCTCTACCAGGTGTGAGACAAACACATGATATACCCTGTTAACATTTTTGGGCATCATAGGTCTGATGTCATTTTGTTCCAGTAGAACATTGGATTGAATATTGTTCTAATTGAAGTATTTAATTAGGATAGCCACATGCTAGTATTGGACATGTGAGCGTTTAGTAAAGTGTTGTTTGAGCCATGTGTTTCAGTTTAGTAGCTTGTTGCTGACTTTGTAGACCGCACAGCAGCTCACTAAGATTCAGAACAGAGTTTTTGTTTTTTGATGTGTACGTTGTACTGCTCTCTCCTCTATAGATTGCTGTTCTAGGCATCACAACAAATGAGCGAATGAATGCCAGAAGATATAAGCACTTTAAAGTCACAGCCACGTCCATCGAAAGCCCTTTCAGGTGACTCATTTCAATGCACCTGCTGAGAACAGCTCATTTTACTTGCCCTAGACCATTTAAACACACAAGGATGTGTTGTAAAGCAATCATGACTATATAATCATTTAATGGAGTACTTTCACTGTAATGATGTTGGTTTTAGAGTCATTTGAATATAATCTATTTAAATGTTTACAAAAATGATGCTGTTGGCAATTGACCCTTCGCTAAGCCTCGCTCATCTTTTGTTACTGCTGCAAACTCGTTCAGTCATTTTCTATACAAACATCAGATTTAGTCGGTTACCTCCTGGAATTAGTGAATAAACATCTAATCATCGTGACCAGTGATTTGCATTGCTAAAACGTCTCCTCTTTTTGTTGCGTAGTCACGGCTGTATGCGGAACCTCATCGATTTCTTCGAGTTGCGCTGCTGTGGTCTGTTGCGGCCCGTGGTTGTAGACTGGACCTCCCAGTACACAATAGAGTACGACCAGGTGTCCGGCTCAGGATACCAGCTGGTGTAGCGGTCAGAAGAAGAGAGAGAGAAGTGCTGCTCACCGGGACCATCTTCTTCACCGAGAGACTACAAACCTCACCCAGTCAGGATTCGCATGCTGTTATTGGCTACCGTAACCAACCGACCCACCTCTACCTGCCCACTGCACCCGCCCCCCCTGCCATAGACAGCACTACGAGACGCAGGGTTGAGAGGAACAGGAAGAGGAGGATTTTGATGACATCGGCGGCATGCGGCATACTCTCCTCTATTGGTCGGAAACGTTTTTTTTTTAGATTGTTTTGCACATCGAGTTCATTTGACTGTGTTTGTCCTGTGGCCCCTTTTCTATTGCTTTTTTTATTATTATTATTTTTTTTTAAGTGATATCAAATATTCATCATTTAAATCCTGGTTGAACTCTGAACAGGATTGAGATTCAGCATAGCATAAGTGGAAGTCGTGTGGCATTTTGGTAGTGGTTAAAGAGAGAATTCACTCAAATGAAATTCTGTCATCATTTAGGCACAGTCATGTTGTTCCAAAAGAATGTTCAAACTGCTCTTTTCCATACAATGAAAGCATATAAGTGACCATAAAACTCTCAAGCTCCAAAAGTGTCATAAAAATAGTCCATGTAACTCGTGAACTATATTTGTGGTACTTTTACGATTAGAAATATAACTGCAAATGGTTTTGAAATGACAGGATTAAATTATTTGGGTGAATTGTTCCTTTTAAGCTGGCTTGATTCTCCTGATCATGATTCTATATGATTGCCTGAATTTTACTGATATTTTCATATCAATCTGATCAAAACGGGCATCATGTAGTCTCATGACTAGAGAGATGCCCTCTTAAATAATGTGACGTAAAACATATTTATTTTAGCCTATTTATAGAGTATTTTTCAAAGAGTAAGTACGGTACCATGTGGTCATTTGACACGTTTTCAACATTTAAATGTATACATTTCTGCATATGTGTACATATAAAGCATGTTTAATAGTTTAGGTGGGTGACAAATCTCACAAAACCTGTAAAGATCACATTTGACTTGAAAATCATGTTTTTTGTTTTTTTTGGCCATATATATACACTTTTTTTTTTTTTTTTTTGCATCAACTTGGTTTTAAAGTATTTATACATCATAGTTGTATTTATTATACGGCCTTTAGGCTGATTTAAAAAAAAAAAAACACTGCATTACAGTAACGAATCTAATAAGATTCACCATTACAGAGAATTTTGGGGGGATAATTAGATTTTTTTGCAAATTATTTCACAATGCTTAAATCATAATGGTCCTAAAATAGGCTTAATTTTTTTTATTTACATTATTTTTTTGTTTATATATTTTTTTTATTTTTTGGGGGTAAAATTTGTCCTTACCATGTTCTTGACGGGTTTCGTGAGATTCACCCTGGTGCCCTTAGATTTCAAATAACACACTCCTATGTGAAACTCTATTTATTATGTATGTGTAGTTTTAGAAATTTATACATTTAAAAATGCTGTTTTGGGAAAGCCATTAAGTGGACCTGATACTGGTGTAAACTTAATGGAAGATACAGTTTAATATGCCAGCCCGCCAGAGGGGCTCCTTTCGTTTGTTTTGTTTTTATTTTTGGCCGTGGCGACTTTTTTGTCGGCCTAAAACAATGCACTGATTTTATTTTGTATTTTTGTTGTTACTGAAGAATCAAGCTTGATATTCCACTGTCTCCGAGGGATCTTGGCGTTTTACGTAAAGCGCAAGCTCCTCCCCCTTTTGCTCTCCTCAGTTTCCTCTTCCTGTTGGTGCGGTGTTGTCATAGCAGCAGCTGACGGGATGAACTTGATGTAAAGAATGTGCATCTGTACATAAACTTGATTTCTTTCCGTGAGTGACTTCCGTTCGTTTTTATTTTGTCCGTGTTAGTTGAAGCTGCTCCTTTTTTTTTTTTTTATCTTGCCACAAAAACTAAAAAAATCGTCTATTATCCAAGTGTATGACTGTAGCTTTTAGTGGTGTCTGGCACTGCTGTGTATAATAGACCTTTTACCCTGCAAGTCTTCACTGCATGTGTAAAGCCTGGACATGGGGCCGTTACCATAGTGACCGCCCCTCCCATACAACAAACCGCCCCACGAGCCATGCATCTGTAAATATGAATGTTCAGTATTTGCAAATATGTTTTTCTTTTTTTTAACATTTTAAACCGAATTCATGAAATGCAAGCAGAATGAATGTGTATATAATTTATAAAACCATTTTTGCATAAATTGTTGCATTTAATTGTATGTTTTACAAATACTCTCGTATAAATGATCACATTCAATTCAATACGACACACCTTTCCCACACCTGGCTCACCACTTGCGGGTGAAGTCTCCATACATTAAATCTGCCCCCGTTTTTATAATGCACGGCACATGCGCCATGCGTAATAACCATGCACTGCTCCACACAATCAGTTTCTGTGCAAGGATGTGCAGTCAAGTCAAGCGTGTACCTTCTGGAAATTTACATAAGCCCATTTTAGCCACAGGAAGTAGGAAAAGTTTTCGGAAGTGAAAAAATGGATACAGCGTTAAATTCAGTGCGACAATTTACATCAGAACGGTTTTATGAACGGTCTTGCGTAAATTATCTCATTCAATTTGTTGCAATAATTAAACCGTTTTATAAATATTCTTGCCTAGTAAATGTCATTGTTCATTGCGACAATTTAAGTAAGAACGGTTTTACGAATATTCTCGTGAAAATTGCATTAAATTAGATGCCACAATTTTCACGAATGTTCGTGAAACCATTCGTACATAATACACAATAGTTGCTTTAAATTCAGTGTGATAATTTATACAATAACATTCGTAAAATTGCTTGTGTAAATTCTCATTTAATTTAAAGGCAATTTTAGCTACAGGAAGTGGGGAAAAACGGCTAAGTGAAAACACTGACATTGCGTAAAAATTTTATTTGACGTGTTAAACAGTCAACTATTACATTTGTCAGCCATGAAATTATTGCATTCAATTCGATGCATAATTTTTGCATAATGCGAGAATTTATGAACGATTTTCCGAATGTTCTCGTGAATATTTTTGCATTAAATTCGATGCGATAATTTACACAAGAATGTTCGTGAAACATCTTGCATAAATTGTTGCTTTGAATTCATTGCAATTATTTATGCACGAATGTTTGTACAATTGCTATTTTTAAATGTCAAACAGTCAACTATTATATAGCGTGTTAAATTTCCCAGCCCTAAAATGAACGCGTTCAACTCAGTGCGACAATTTATGTAAGAAGTTTTACCAACGTTCTTACATCAACCATTTTCACGATAATGTTCGCGCAATCGTTCTTACATAAATCGTCACTTTGATTCATTGCAATAATTTATGCACGAATGTTTGTACAATTGCTATTTTTATATGTGTTTAACAGTCAACTATTATATAGCATAAATTAGCGCGTTAAATTTCCCAGCCCTAAAATTAACGCATTCAATTCAGTGCGACAATTTATGTAAACAATTTTCACAATAATTTACACGAATGTTCGCGCAATCGTTCTTACATAAATCGCTTTCAATTCATTGTGATTAATTTATGCATGAATGTTTGTACAATTGCTATTTTTAAAATGTGTTTAACAATCAACTATTATATAGCAGATATTAGCGCGTTAAATTTCCCAGCCCAGTGTGACAATTAATGTAAATTTTTACCAATGTTCTTACGTAAACAATTTTCACGATAATTTACACAATGTTCGCGCAATTGTTCTTACATAAATCGTCGCATTGAATCATTGCGATTAATTTATGCACGAATGTTTGTAAAATTGCTATTTTTAAATGTGTTTAACAGTCAACTATTATATAGCAGAAATTAGCTCGTTAAATTTCCCAGCCCTAAAATGAACGCATTCAATTCAGTGCAACAATTTATGTACGAATTTTTACCAACGTTCTTGCGTAAACAATTTTCACGATAATGTTCGCGCAATCGTTCTTGCATAAATCTTCGCTTTGAATTCATTGCGATAATTTATGTACACATTTTTACCAACGTTCTTGCATCAACAATTTATGATAATTTACACAAGAATCTTCACGCAATCGTTCTTACATAAATCGTCGCTTTGAATTCATTGCGATAATTTATGCACGAATGTTTGTACAATTGCTATTTGTAAATGTGTTTAACAATCAACTATTATATAGCAGAAATTAGCGCGTTAAATTTCCCAGCCCTAAAATTAACGCATTCAATTCAGTGCGCCAATTTATGTAAGAAGTTTTACCAACGTTCTTACGTCAACAATTTTCACGATAATTTACACAAAGTTCGCGCAATCGTTATTACATAAATCGTCTCTTTTCGATAATTTATGCAAAAGCGTGCATAATTTTACTAACTATTTACACATTCGTTCTGCACATGTTTTGTGAATGACACCTTATGTGTGTATTGCGTGTCCCTCATGGTCTGTGGGCGCTCGCTATTGATCGATCAGTTTTTTGCAGATGTATTTTATCTGAATGTTCCATTCTTGTTGATTTAATATTCACATCTAAATGGTTTCTTTTTATGTTTCATTGCTGGGTTTGTTCTATCACTGGATGTATAAATTGTAAAGTAAATGCCAGAGACGACATAAGAAATGCAGAACTGTCATGCTGTAATTCAAGAGCGTGCATCGTGATGAGATTGTCTGAAGTGGATGCAATGCATCGCTTATGGACGCAATCGATGGGCCCTCACTGTAATATCATAAATAGGCACAGTAACAGTCATTTATTAGGATGAAAATACATGTGACACTGTTTTTAGACTATAATCACTCTGTTGTTCCTATGCCTTTAAGGTTTGGCTGTTTTTCCACCCTGTGAAAGCACATGCTCATCTCCAGTGCCTCAGCGGAAATCAGGACGTCACCGTACTCTGCTTCAGATGTTAACTTATTGGGCATGGTTCAATTTTAATGGCTTTATTAATAAATCATTGAAAGGTGGAAGTCCTGTGTGGTAGTTTTCAATATAACAGCCATACTCTGTGCAATGAAACATGGTTTGTCTTTTAATAACAACGTGAATAACTGCTCAAATGTAACTTTAAAAGCAAGACCCTTAACAAATTAGTACTTTATTGTGTTTATTTCGTTCACAAACATATGCTCATAAAATGTACTGCACTTGAATCATTTAACAAACACCTTAAATGGTGAATCTCATGAAAAATGTGATGTCCAGGTCTAATTTCCCCTCCCAAAACCAAAAGGAGGGGGGGAGTGCATTAAGAAAATAAAGCTTAGTTTTAGGACTTGTCTGGTTACGCACTGGTTTTGTGACATCATTATTATTATTACATAATTACTATCGTTGTTGTAATACAGTAGTGAAAACCTTACCACAATATACATATAAATATATATATATATATAAATGAAAATGTCACATACAAGGTAACATATTAATGGTCCTAACAAAATAGGCATAGAATTATGGCCCATGTTTTAAGATTCACCCTAAAAGCTTTTGGAATTAGTAAAAACGTTTTAATTATAGTAAAAGTAACGTACACGGTCACGAGTATCATTGAATGTGCACCAGAGCCCCTGCACCCTGACCATAGCCAAATCCTTTGGGTCCAAAGTTCTTTGCATAACATGCTAAAAAAGAAGAAAGAGAGTGGAAGTTAAGCATGTTCATCGGTGAGAGGTACGAGAGAACAGTTGGCCTATAAGAACTTGCACATATGATAAGATTATCTATGTGCATGGCATCTCTGGTGTCTAACCATCATTGGTGTGTGTGGGGGGGTGAATGAGTCACAGTGTAACGCGCTTTGAATACCGCTAAGGTTAATAAAGGTGCTATATAAGTGCAAACCATTTACTTAAAATGGTTTTGGCTTTGTTCACATCTGGTGTGTGAAAACGAAATTGTTCTGGTTTTATTTCACTTTGTTACACCTGTTGTGTTCCTGGTCTAAAGTGACCGGCCGTTGGAAGTGACCGGATCAGACCAGTGGTTCTCAACCTTTTGACTCCCATTCACAAAAAGGACCCCCATTGTTGGAGAAAATATTTGAAGGCCCCCCTCATGTAGGCTATAAGATATTTATATCCTGAGATGTATCTATTATAAGATTGTGAAGGCGTGGTCGATCGCCCATCTGGGGAGAGAGAGAAAGCGGTTAGAGATGCCACCTGAGATTAATTGTGACTAATTACCGTTTCTATGTTCACAGTGAGATTCAGGGGGGGGGGGGGAGACACGTAGTCTCTGGTCTGTATTTGTAGTTACCATAGTGTTTATATAGTGTTATGCTGCAAAGCGATTTTCTCTTATTTTTGTAAATAAAACTCTTGACTCCCGTGGACTGTGAATAACGACTCCCGCTTCGTCCTTTGATCCAATAATAATTTTAAGTGACCTTAAGGCCCTGCTGGAAGTGTGCTGAGGCCCCCTAGTGAGTCCCGACCCCCTGGTTGAGAACCACTGGATTAGACAACAAAATACCAAAATATTAAGTGTTCAGGAGTATCCCAATCATCTAGACAAAGTCCTCGGACATGTGCCCACAAAACGCCCTTTTTTGCATCGACTTTCCATGTACACTCTTTGATGAATATTTCAAGATTTCCTCATCACATGATTTTGTTTTTGGGATCGTTTGAATCGGGATAGTCTGCTGTTAGTTACGATATGTCATTGTCTAAGTTATATGTATGTTTCAGGAAGTAGTAAGGAAAAAGGTTTGTAATAAGCAAATGGAAAGTATTTACAATAAGACTCTTATGGTGCGTTCACATACAACGTGAAGTGAGCGTTTCGCGTGTTGCGATTACATACAAAGTCAATGCAAAGATGCAAATAGATGTGAAAAGACGGAAATTCGCGGCAGGCGAATTATGGTGCGTACACACACAACGTGCCGAAAATTCTCACCTCTCATTGCTTGTGTGAGTTTGAACGCTGGACTATAAATGTGTTTAAACTCGCGTTAGCGGAAAAAACGCAAAGATGCGAATAGATGCAAATTCGCGGCAGGCAAATATAGTGCGTTCACAAATAACGCAAAGAACATTTTCACCTCGCATTGTTCGCACGAATTTGACCGTTGGATTATAAATTTGTGTTTAAACGCGCATTTGCAAAAAAAAAATGCAAAGATGCAAATAGATGCGAAAAGACGCAAATGTGCGGCAGGCGAATTATGGTGCGTTCACACAAAACTCAAAGAAAACTTTTCGCCTTGCATTGCTCGTGCAAGTTTGACCGCTGGATTATACGTGTGTGTTTAAACTCGCGTTCGCACGAGTAACGCGAACCCGCAAGTATTCCCCCTTCTCTTCCGGAAAAGGACGGGAGGCGGGGCTTCTATGACTTGGTTCATAGTAAAGTTCAACCAATAGCTGGAATCAAGTAGACGCGCATATTTTCAGAATTTACCAGGTAGTTCAACTTCCTCGCTCTCGTTCCTCCAAGCGATGTCTTTTATCGTCCGGTCTCTGTATATGTATGACGTTGTATCATACAATTCTGGGTGCGCGCACACACACACACACCAATTTGTTTATGAATTTTTCCAGATTTCTTTTGCTACTACGTCAGTGACATCCGGACAATCTCAATGCTGATAGGCTTTCGCGACAATGCGTCAAGCGAATGAAGCAATTTTGCGTGTTCGAGTCGCGTCATTTGCTTCATTCGCGCTGCCCGATGCAAATTCACATCTATTCGCATCTTTGCATTGACTCTGTATGTAATCAAGCGTGTGAAGCGCTCTCTTCTCGTTGTACGTGAACGCACCATTACAATGAAATCCAAGCAGGCCGAAGTGTTTCAAAAGCAAAATGGAATTATTGAACGAGAAAATGATTATCCATTATTTGCGAAGTGTCTAATCAGTTCTTTTTGATGTGGGACTACTTTTACAGGTGCATGAATGTCTGGTTACGCATTACTAACGTGAGTTTGCTGCATGTAAACGGTTCCTTTCTGGTACTTGTGCGTCTATAATGAGAAAGTTACCAGGTTTAGCAGCTTTGCATTGTCATAACATTGGAGTTCAAATATTTGCTTCTTTCTCGTCTCATTTGAACATTAAATACATTAGTTTTAGCACGTTTTTTAGGATTTCACACATTTCGATTTCATACGAAAATTCCATCGAATTAAAATGCGTAATTTATAAAACGTCAAATATTCAGGTTGTTTTATATTATTTAATTGTTTTTTTATTTGATGATGGAAATTTGTTATTAAATTGACATGCACAAATCTTAAAATGACTTTTTTTTAAATTCATTTATAATAGTTTTAAAGTCTTGTGGTGATTCTCTTTGAAAAAGTGTGTATTTTAAAATATAATAATTACAAATTATTTTAAGGTTTTATCAGAATGCTTTATTCAGTTTTTCCAGCTGCCATTGTAAGTGTATTTACTTGAAATGAACTAGCAATGTCACAGGTGTTTGTTTCTTTAAACAACCTGAAATATTTCGGAATATCCTAATTTTAGGATGTGCATTAGATTTCATCATGATTTCTGAATATCTGACCTTTGCAGTAGATTTCTCCCTCTTTCTCGGTTTGAGTGGTCGACTCCAAACCCTTCCCACATTTGGCACAGCGAAAACAGTTCTTATGCCACGGCTGAAAGACAAGAGACGTAAGGCTAAGATTAAAAGTTAAGCGCAACCGATTGACATCCTCCCTAATTAAAGAAAAGAACAATTCTGGACCTAATCCTGCATGTAGATCCAAAGATCTATTAAATGAGCTGTTTTGGCAGTAGACATGCAAGCATCTGCAAAGAAAACATCAATGAGGTGAACTTTTGGCCTCAAGAGTGTATGCAACTGTGTTTCCATGACGTGACAGAATTCGCTCTCCTGTAATGACACTTCATATCAGAGCATCAAGGTTTGTTGGTAAGGCATCTGTTTACATTTGTCGGCCTTATCTGGTAACTCACCTTCCCCGCGCTCATTACTTTCTCTGCGGCATAAACGGACTCTCCACAGCGCGCACACTTCTCCGAGCCACCAAACTTCTGTGCATATTTGGACGGGTTTGGGTTGGTGGTGGGTCTGTGAGTTTGGGTTCTAGGTAAGAGACAGAGAGAGGTCAGATGATATTTTCTGAATCAAAGCCTAACGAGGGGTGGCACATGTCTCAGCTGCCCTGAATGAGTGGCTTTGTTTTGGCTTAGGACAAAGCGGATGCCTGGGGTCTGTTCGGCTGTACAGGAGCCTCAGCTTACATAATAGATGCTTTCATAACAATAATCGCATAATGCTGGGCTTAAAAACAGTGACTACACTGACACTAAAAATGGCTTTAAAGTTTGTAAATGTTGATTAACCTCGTGTGACCCCATATCCACATGCGTGGATGTTGTATTTTGGCTTTGCTATACACAACGCAGAATTTAAACCGACTGATCTCAGTTCAGAAGACTCTGGGCTGTCAGTAAAGTGTTAAAGTCATGTGACAAAACAACATGGCGCTGACCACAGCGGAGTTTGTCTTTGGGAGAAACGCCAACAAAAATACATCTGGTAAGAAACATAAATCTGTTTTTACATTTAAACCTGTTGGAGTCAAATGATTCGAGTCTCTAGTTTCATTCAATACGCCATTTTTTTTTAATTTTAGCGACGTATTGCGAAACAACACGCTGATAAACACAATGTACACTAATGTGCACAATAGCGCATTTTATCCTTCGAAATCCAATATTTACTGTACATTATCAAATCTGAACAATGTTGCTTTCAGAGGCTTTAAATAGAGTTACGATGAAAATAAGGTGCATTTCAAACTGTTCTGAGACCAGTGCAGACAGACAGCACACTGGAGGTTAAGTCATTCACTAAATAGGGAGCAAGGGAGCATCCTATAGCTCTCCTGTAACTGTTCTGAGACCAGTGCAGACAGACAGCACACTGGAGGTTAAGTCATGCACTAAATAGGGAGCAAGGGAGCATCCTATAGCTCTCCTGTAACTGTTCTGAGACCAGTGCAGACAGACAGCACACTGGAGGTTAAGTCATTCCCTAAATAAGGAGCAAGGGAGCATCCTATAGCTCTCCTGTAACTGTTCTGAGACCAGTGCAGACAGACAGCACACTGGAGGTTAAGTCATGCACTAAATAGGGAGCAAGGGAGCATCCTATAGCTCTCCTATAACTGATCTGAGACCAGTGCAGACAGACAGCACACTGGAGGTTAAGTCATGCACTAAATAGGGAGCAAGGGAGCATCCTATAGCTCTCTATGCAGTTAAGTGCGTTCACTCCTAAAATCTGATCAAAGGTTCAGTTTCAGGCTGCAGATGATGTTTGGATCACTCAACATGTTTGACAGACATGGGACGATGATCATCAGTACATAGATTCACCATTTATAATGTATCATTTTATTTTAACATGGTTGGCTGTGATTGGACGATGCTGGACATTACTTTGAATCTGAATAAATTATGCTAATTTCTGATGTAATGTCTGTAGCGTCTCAAAAACAAGACTTCTAGAAACATAATAAACAATTTTGATTAAAAAAAAAAAATACTTTCTATAGCTTGGTATTATTTAAAATGTAATTTAGTCCCGCTGTCCACATATGTGGACATACATCTTTAGAAAAAAACTTGCACTAGAATTATTTATTTTTTTATATATTTTTTCCAAGCATTTTTATTAAGCGTTTCTAGTTACAAATCAATAATGGAAATGGAAAATGCATGCAGCGGTCACGCTTGGGTATCAGGAGGTTCACACTACTTAAGCATAATCATGAGGGAGGGGCTAAGGGGGTAACTGACGCCCTTGATATTCCTTCTAACATTTTAATCGGATAACTTTTGCAAACACAAATCAACGGCATTGAATTCTACGTTCGCTATAAACTGTTTCCTGTCAAGCAGAATAATAAAACGCACTCACTCTTCTGGTTTGATGCCCAATCTCTCGCCACGGTCCATATTGAGCGTACCCGCCCCTTGGCCGTACCCGTATCCTTTAGGGCCGTACTTCTTACCGTAGCAGGACTTGCAGTAGATTTCCTGGTCATGGATGGCCAGTGTGGTGCTGTCCAACCCTTTCCTACAGACCACTAGAGAAAAAAAAAAGCATTAAAACTATATTTAAAACGAAAACAACATGTGCAAAACTCACCAGCAATGCTAGGGTGTTCTTGGTGGTTGTTTACCAAGTCATGTCAAAAGACCCCAACCCCAAGTCTCTATGATATATAATAATTTAAATCCCACGATTAGAGGCTTCAATGTGTTTATCATGTGCGTATGACTCTACACTGACTAGATTCCTTGTCTGTTGTTTATGGTCAGCTGATTAGCCACATCAGAATGGCACATTGTCCCGGACAGCATCAGGAATAGAGATAAACAATTCCAAATCAAGCAGGAAAACGCCTGAACTATTCATACAACTGAACAAACCATCCCCGGACTCCATTGCAGTGATTGTCATTACTTAACAACATTATAAACGTCCAGTGACTCAAAACCACGTCAGTGTGCACAAAAAGATTGTGGAAACATCCAGAACTGATTAAAAACTTCAGTCAATGCAGTGAAAACCAAGACTGAGAGAGACGTTTCACCGCTCAGTAACTCCTCATCGGCTTTATTGGCGGCTCACAGAAAATAAACACTTATGTAAGCTGGATTGTTTTGGTAGCGGAGCGCTAATTTGAAGCATGTGTGTTGAACCATAGTGCATCAATCTTAAAAACATCTCGGAGTGTTCATAAACATTCCTGCTGGTGTTTGGATGGGTCATTGGAGGACAAACACCGTAAGTTGATTGCGGATCAGCTTAAAAGTAAAATAAATATTTGTTAAAAGTTTAAACCAGTCAAATTGACCCGGAGCTGCATTAAAGGTGCACTCAGTAATTTTTCCCGCATTAAAAAAAGTTTTATGAATTGTAATTTTGAAACATATGTATAAAATCATGAATACTCACACAAGAGGAGGGCTGTCAGTCATATCAGTAGCCTTATAAAAGCTGTTTTATTCTACATGGAGAGGGTCCCCTCATGGGGGCGGCCATGTTATGATCACATGACCAACGGAATACTTCTCACTTAATCTCAGTAATGGCCCTGTTTGTCTGACACTCATTCACTCACTCATGGACTAAATTAATAATGGCTGACTGTGAATAGTGAATTAATGCAATGGAATCTGAACCTAAAAACTATTGACATAATTCTATAATATAATGACATAGTGAAGGTTTGGCGTTTTACTTACTACAGAGAAAGCAGCACTTGTGAAAACTCCTTCCATCACATTGAACCTCTTCAGCGTGGTACACTGTTCCATGACACGCACCGCATTGGTTTCCTCCACCCCAATTGGGCATGATAACTGTGAAAAGAAAGAATAGGATGCCAAATACGTAAACATCCCAGTTCTGACAGACAGGAAACACATCCGTCCCGTGTGCAACCTCAGGAAACTCAGTCCAGGTCTTTAAGTGTTTGCGAGTGTCTAGTTACTTATTACACAGCTCTCTGGGACGCTTGATTTTGACTGATCAACCACAACATTTTCAGGTCAAATATTTTGTATAATGAGCGATAAACTGCATTGTCCCAGGTTATTGATTTCCTACTGTACTAGTTTAATATCTCCCATATCACTTTGTGCTCTCTTTCTACTAACAACGATTTTTTGTAAGTACCATGTATGAATTTGGAGCACATTTGGTCTATGGTTGGACAAATTCCTCAGTAATAGCCGACTGCAGCCGTCTGGTCTAATAAAGATAAACTAGACAATAAACACCCTGGAGACGTCTGGAAACACAAGTCAAAACACAGCAGGACCACCAAGAGCTACAGGACAATGGAGAGTCAGATTGAGCCAAATGATTCTTTTGAATCACCACATTGTTAGAAGGATAATGCCATTTATATTTAGCACAATAAAGTGGGTTTAAAACTTTTTATATATATTCTCGCTCTCAGAGCTTTCCAATATGGAGCCCCTTAGAGGACAGGCCAGGATTTTTTTCCTGAAATTGTTTTGCGTTCTCTCTGAATAGTTTGGGTTTCCTCAAAATAGTTTGTGTTCCCTCGCTATACGTTTTGGTGTTCCCTCTGTATAGTTTGGTGTTCCCTTGGATAGTTTGTGTTCCCTAACAGTACGTTTTGGGTTCCCTCGCTATACATTTTGGGGTTCCCTCGCTATATGTTTGTGTTCCCCCGCAATACGTTTTGGGGTTCCCTCGCTATACGTTTTGTGTTCCCTCGCTATACGTTTTGTGTTCCCCCGCAATACGTTTTGGGGTTCCCTCGCTATACGTTTTGTGTTCCCTCGCTATACGTTTTGTGTTCCCTCGCTATACGTTTTACGGTTCCCCCGCAATACGTTTTGGGGTTCCCTCGCTATACGTTTTGTGTTCCCTCGCTATACGTTTTGTGTTCCCCCGCAATACGTTTTGGGGTTCCCTCGCTATACGCTTTGGGTTCCCATAATACGTTTTGGGTTCCTCGCTATCGCTTTGTGTTCCCCACTAATACGCTTTGGGGTTCCTCGCTACTCGTTTTGTGTTCCCCATAATACGTTTTGTGTTCCCTCGCTATACGTTTTGGGGTTCCCTCGCTATACGTTTTGGGGTTCCCTCGCTATACGTTTGTGTTCCCCATAATCGTTTGGGGTTCCCTCGCTATACGTTTTGGGGTTCCCTGCATCGTTTGTGTTCCTCGCTATCGTTTTGTGTTCCCCACAATACGTTTTGGGGTTCCCTCGCTATACGTTTTGTGTTCCCTCGCTATACGTTTTGTGTTCCCTCGCTATCGTTTACGGTTCCCCATATCGTTTGGGGTTCCTCGCTATCGCTTTGTGTTCCCCATACGTTTTGGGTTCCTCGCTATACGTTTTGGGTTCCTCGCTATACGCTTTGTGTTCCCCACATACGTTTTGGGTTCCCCGCTATACGTTTTGTGTTCCCTCGCTTATACGCTTTGTGTTCCCCATACGTTTTGGGGTTCCCTCATACGCTTTGTGTTCCTGCTATACGTTTTGGGGTTCCCCGCTATACGTTTTGGGTTCCCTCGCTAGTAAGTTTTGGTGTTCCCTCGCGATAAGTTTTGTGTTCCCTCGGATACGTTTGGGTTCCCTCGCAGTAAGTTTTGTGTTCCCTCGGATAGTTTGTGTTCCCTCGCAGTAAGTTTTGTGTTCCCTCGGATAGTATGTTTTCCCTCACAGTAAATGTTGCGTTCCCTCTCAGTAAGTTTTGCGTGCCCTAGCAAGACGTTTGCGTGCCCTAGCAATATTCCCCAAAAAGGCATTATTTTGTGGTGTTGTGGTTATACCATGTAATACCATGAATTTAATATATGTAACCAAAAGTTCTATGTTTTTTGACAGAAACATGGTTTTACTATAGTAATGTTGTAGGTTGTAGAAACAATCGTTTTTGGCAGAAAGGGTATTACTATAGTAATACTATAGTAACCTAGATTGCAGTAGGCTAAACTTTTTCCCCGTTTTTTTGGGTGTGTGGCAGAAATCATGGTTTTACTATACCAATATTGTAGTAACTATGAAAAGTAACCATTGTACATTTATTGTGAAGGCACGCAATACTATTGGGAGGGAACCAAAACCAATTCAGAAAAAAATACATTTCATCCACCAATAATATGCAAACACAAATATTAAACACACACAAAAACTTATTTAACATGAACTAACAATGAACAATACTGTATTACTGAACAATAAATATCTGACATATGTTTCTTAAGTGTTTTCTAATTCCCAACAGATGAGTGTTTATTGAAGAATTTATTTGATGAGGGTTTTGACATATTTTGGCATATGACATTTAAAATGAGTGTTTGTCAAGCTTAAAGCGTCCGAAATATTAGCCTGATTCAGTCTCATTAATTGTTCGTTTTGTTCGTCAACTTGCCATTAAGATCCATCGTCATAATTAACTAGATTAAAAACATTAAACCTGTCGCAGTTTAGAAAACATCTTCAAGGGGCCGTTCACACCAAACACGTTTTTGTTACCCTTTGTATTTCAATGTAAACATTCGTTACTAGACGGACGTTTTAACAGAACGTCAACTTTTTAAAAAACGCGTCTCGAGACACTTGCGTTCTATTGTTCGCCGCGCTGCGTCTGGCTTTTTTTAACGCAAGAACGCTTCGGTTTGAACGGCCCCTTACGCATTAGTTTGGAGCTCATCAAAGATATAAAAAATATAACAAAATGGCTTGACGTTTGATATTTGACATTCGCCAGACAATTCCGAAAAACTTGGACTGTCCTACCTGAGTTTAGGTGTTTTTCCTGTATATTGTCCCAGTAGATTCCCACAGCGCTTCAGTATGGACGTATGTACTTCTACAAACAGGTTGGAATGACATTATTGAGATTCTAGAAGAGGAGGAGTGTTTATAAACCTGCCCTCAGCCTGATGACGTCACGCAGAACGGTTATATTTTCTCACCCACGGCAAAAAATAAATACATATTACAATAATAATAATAATAATAAATAAAATATATTACAATAATTATAATAATAATAATAAATTCTAAATAATTAAATAAAAAAATATTTTTAATGTATATACATTTATTTATTTTTTATATATAAAAAAGTCCGCAAAATTGAATAATCAAAAACAGAAATTCCTTAAACAATTGCCTAGATTTGCGGAATACTTAAAATATTCTGAGAGCTGTATTTGTAAAAAAAAAAAAAAATATCCTTCATAATAGATGTCCTTCCTTAAGTCCTATAATGAGTTTTTTTCCTGGCATATGACTTATACAAGTTGATATTTGTATTTATTTTATTTTATATTTTTATTTATATATGTTTGTTACCCTATAGTCGATACAGAATCAACGCAATTACATCATATGTAATTGTAATTAAATTACAGTTAGAAATGGCTTTCCTTTGATATGCTGTTTTGCAAAGAAATAACTTTTTTCAGGATGACTCAAGTGTCCAAATGCTTTTTTGGGGCACTGGTTGTGCATATTTATTGTAAAAATTAAACCACATTTTTGGTGTGTTTTTATATGGATTACAAGCAGCACAGAGCTAGAGTATGCTGTCAGATATTCCAGTGTCTTCTTCCAGGCTTTCAACTGGAATTCAAATAACAAAAAAGGCCCTTTAGAAGGAATTTTAGCAAACAGCACAAGTTTGGAGAGACTGAGGGAATTTGAAGCAGATGTAGCAGGTCTGTCCTTCCTCTTATAAACGTATGATATGTTTATTTAGGTTTCCATACATGTGTCTGTGTCTGACATGTGCTCTTTAACTCGTACAACCACATGGAAAACCTCTGGAGGACGGCAATGTCATCAGTCATTGAACTGCTTATTCAAACTGGGGCAATGTTAGAATGGAAAACTAGTGCACTAGTGTACTGCATACTGTGAATTTGAAGGTTATCCTGGTTATTCTTTGCATATATACTGCAGAAATAGAAAACGTAATTACATATGTTATTATGTAGGCCACACAGCCTGGGTCACATTTTTTTAATTTCTTATCCACCAAGTTTGGTCCATTTTGTGTCATTTTCGACCCTACAACTTTTGGGTGGGCCTCATTAAAAATGGATGGGCCAAGTTTATGCCCAAATAATATTTTTGTTTACCAAATTTCCCTTAATAACAGAGAAGCGGCACCTTCAAAAGGTTCTTTCACACGTTCAGAGATCAGAATTTATGCATTTTTTTTAAAACTATTTTATAAATATATATTTGAAGTCAAAGAATGATTAGTAATATTCTGAGTGGGCCTGGGTCTAATTTGGGTGGGCCCAGGCCCACCCCTGTCCACCCTTGGCTACGACACTGGTTTGGATTAGATATAATATGGAAAGCTTTAATACAGACCACACACACACTTCTTATTAAATGTGTTTGCTGAGAAAAGTGTCACTATTCTTATTGCTCATACTTAAGAGTAATGGATTTGAACCCATTAAATTTCCCCATTCATTATCTCCATAGGCTTTTCATAAAATCCTTAATAAAAGAGTTCTAAGTCGTGATCCAAACCAGAGACTATTTAGCATAAAATGTTTCAAACCAGAAGCAAAATCTTACAACACTGGAATAAAAAAATTCCAGCTTTTTAAAATCTGATTATGCAAAAAAACCCGCAATTTTCCCAGCTTGTCTAGCTAATGCCTGATATTATTTAGCAAAGACGGGACACCTCTATTTAAATTAATGGGAGAAATTGGGACGCCCAACCAAGAAGCTCTAGAGCCCAACAGTCAACGGAAGTAGAAAAGAAGCCCCGCCTTATAGTTAAAAGAGCCAATCACATTTTAGATACAAACATTGCATGTCAATCATCTCGAGAACGTGCATGCTCATTAGCCATTCAAACCGGGATTTTTTTTTTTTTTTTTAACGTAATCTGAGATAAAGGACAATTTTTTATACTAGCGTTGTTAGATTTGACTGCTGATTTGAAATATACTGTTTGATTGTAATCTTGAGCAACTGTTTTTGAGATTTCGTTTTTACCCCTGTCATGACTGGAAATAGCCTCCCGGGAGCGTTCCAAAAATGTCCGGCAGTGGACTGACTTGCTTGAGACACTTTGATACTGCGTTCTCGAGTTGATTGACAGGTGATGTCTGTATCTAAAATGTGATTGGATATTTTACCTGTAAGGCGGCACTTCCTTTCAACATCCGTTGACCGTTCATTTCTCCCATTCATTTTAATAGAAGTGGCCTGTCTCTGCTAAATACTCTCTGGACTGACCAAACCTACCCGCTCCAAGGGTAAGATAACATTACAAACTTTGATTTGAAGCAAAAAAGTAAGTAAGGGTGTTTTAATGACAGAAGTGATTATAAGTACAGAAACAATATATTTTAGGTTTACTGCAAAATATTCCGATATATACAAATATATATGTTTGATGTTGTGTAGAGAGAAAGACACGATTCCTTCATTGGTTACATGTACACCAATACTCTTAAATGTACAATACATTTGTTGTTGGACTACACGGGATGCTGTGTCTGTTTTGATTCACTAAAAACAATCGGTTCATAAGAGTCATTTGTTTGTCGGACTACACTGGTTGTTCTGTTTTGATTCACTAAAAAGAATCGGTTCATAAGAGTCATTTGTTTGTCGGACTACACGGGTTGCTCTGTCTGTTTAGATTCACTAAAAAGAATCGGTTCATAAGAGTCATTAGTTTGTCGGACTACACGGGATGCTCTGTCTGTTTAGATTCACTAAAAAGAATCGGTTCATAAGAGTCATTAGTTTGTCGGACTACACGGGTTGCTCTGTCTGTTTAGATTCACTAAAAAGAATCGGTTCATAAGAGTAATTTGTTTGTCAGACTACACGGGTTGCTCTGTCTGTTTAGATTCACTAAAACGAATCGGTTCATAAGAGTCATTTGTTTGTTGGACTACACGGGTTGCTCTCTCTGTTTTGATTCACTAAAAAGAATCGGTTCATAAGAGTCATTTGTTTGTCGGACTACACGGGTTGCTTTGTCTGTTTTGATTCACTAAAAATAATTGGTTCAAAAGAGTCATTTGTTTGTCGGACTACACTGGTTGCTCTAAAAAGAATCGGTTCATAAGAGTCATTTGTTTGTCGGCCTACCCGTGTACACAGGATGCTCTGTCTGTTTTGATTCACTAAAAGAATCGGTTCATAAGAGTCATTTGTTTGTCAGACTACACAGGTTGCTGTGTCTGTTTTGATTCACTAAAAATAATCTGTTCATAAGAGTCATTGGTTTGTCAGACTACACTGGTTCCTCTGTTTTGATTCACTAAAAAGAAACGGTTCAAAAGAGTCATTTGTTTGTCGGACTACACGGGTTGCTCTGTCTGTTTTGATTCACTAAAAAGAATCGGTTCATAAGAGTAATTATTTTGTCGGACTACACGGGTTGCTCTCTCTGTTTTGATTCACTAAAAAGAATCGGTTCATGAGAGTCATTTGTTTGTCGGACTACATTGGTTGCTCTGTCTGTTTAGATTCACTAAAAAGAATCGGTTCATGAGAGTCATTTGTTTGTCGGACTACACTGGTTGCTCTGTCTGTTTTGATTCAATAAAAAGAATCGGTTCATGAGTCATTTGTTTGTCGGACTACGCGGGTTGCTCTGTCTGTTTTGATTCAATAAAAAGAATCGGTTCATGAGAGTCATTTGTTTGTCGGACTACGCGGGTTGCTCTGTCTGTTTTGATTCAATAAAAAGAATCGGTTCATGAGAGTCATTTTTTTGTCGGACTACGCGGGATGCTCTGTCTGTTTAGATTCACTAAAAAGAATCGGTTCATGAGACTCATTTGTTTGTCGGACTACGCGGGTTGCTGTCTGTTTTGATTCACTAAAAAGAATCGGCTCATGAGAGTCATTTGTTTGTCGGACTACACGGGTTGCTCTGTCTGTTTTGATTCACTAAAAAGAATCGGCTCATGAGAGTCATTTGTTTGTCGGACTACACGGGATGCTCTGTCTGTTTTGATTCACTAAAAAGAATCGGCTCATGAGTCATTTGTTTGTGGGACTACACGGGTTGCTCTGTCCGTTTTGATTCACTAAAAAGAATCGGCTCATAAGAGTCATTTGTTTGTCGGACTACACGGGTTGCTCTGTCCGTTTTGATTCACTAAAAAGAATCGGCTCAGAGTCATTTGTTTGTCGGACTACACGGGTTGCTCTGTCTGTTTTGATTCACTAAAAAGAATCGGTTCATAAGAGTCATTTGTTTGTCGGACTACACGGGTTGCTCTGTCTGTTTTGATTCACTAAAAGAATCGGTTCATAAGAGTTTGTCGGACTACACGGTTGCAAAAAGGAGCAGAAATGGTTGTCAAAAACAACAGCAGCAAAATAGCGCCCTCAACTGACAACTGTTGAGCATCATGTCATAAAAATGGCATTAAGCCTCAATAATTTGCAATTAATATCTTTCAGGGAGTAGGACAATACTTTTTTCTTAAAAGGACGGACAAAATAATTGTTTTGTGGTGATCAACATTATGCCACAAATCCTGTTGATTGAGCTTAACTGGTATTAAACTCTGAATATTCCTTTGAAGACAATTTTGACTATATGGCATGCAATAAAGTGTTGACAGTCGTGTAAGAATGACTCAATCCATGCGGCATTTTTAAATGCATTTACTTTGTGTTGCATGTATATGACAGCTGTGTGGCCACACATAAAATAACAGTAAGAATACAGTTGACAAATAACACAAAAGCACCATACAGATTTAACAGTGCATTTCTTGAAGATAAAGCAGCTTTAAACATCCAGTAAAGACATTTAAACACTGATACAGAAATGAAGACATATACAACAATATTCAATGCTAGGAAATAAGGTAAAATTACTGTAAATACAGTACAGCCGTAATGATTACACCCAGCGGTGTAAAAGTCAATCCAAATGTCACTTGCTACGTTAGCAAAAATAATTTATTTCTAGTCTACTTTGCTTTCAATGTTACAGTACTGTGATAACTGTTTTGTCCAGTGATCATATTCACTGGTCATTCAAGTATTTTTTTATTTATTTTTTGGTTTCCTATTTGTTCCACCGATGTAGCACCTCAAAATTAAACAGTGTCCAAAGTTACAACCATTATTTGCTTCAGAAACCCTCAGATTTTCTTATCTACACCGCTCAGAATGAATGTTCAGAACTGTTCAAGCTACGCGTTTCTGTCTTCCTCACTTATAAAAGACTGAACCCAGATCTGTTTCATGTTCTCCTAGCAAGTCCTCGAATTTGTTTGCTCAAGACAAACTCAAAATAATGCTATTCTCTGTTGTGAAGGCACTGTCTTAACACAAAATCATTTCTAAGGCATGTCGGTTTCACAGACAATATGGCACTTTTGCATACAGCTTTCTGTACAAGCGGCTCTCAGAGACTGATCCAGTCTAAATTACGTTCACATTTTTAAATACGTAGTGCTAGAGCTATCAAATGTACTCCAAAATACTCTCCGAAGGGGTGAAATGCAAATAATAAAACTACTATCGTCCCTCAATTCAACCACAAGAGGGCGTGTCCCCGATAATTTCCCAATTCAGCCTGAGCAGGACATAAATACCTGTATTTGTCTGCCCTCCTATTTTGATATTTATTATTTAGTAAACAGGAAATCACTGGTAATCAAAGAATGTCAAGCCAGTATTTGTTGCGTAATGCAGTTTATCTCTTTGACACTGCAGCTCCATAGATGCCTGAACATTCAATGACACATAGTGACACCTACAGCTGTTCATTTAATTGGCCGCGGGGTGTCCAATGTCCAGCCGCCTCTGGGCGGAGCCTCTCTTGCGTGCTGCAGGTGGAGTCGTAAGTGATCCAAAAGCTCCAGGGGTTTCGAAGAAAGACTTGGACCGCAGAGCTGCTTGCTTTGGTGTCGAAGGAGTCTGAAAATGTAAAGGAGTGTCAGAACTACATAAACACAGTGTTTCAATATTGACTATTAGCGTTTTGTTTTATAATCACCGGAACCAAACAATTTGAATTAATTTAGCTTCTGTTAACGGTCTACGAACGTGCAATCTTCCACCTGCATGATCATTCAGCAACATGAAACATCAAGCACGGCCACTGTATTCTGACTCCTAAACAAATTACCCATATTCATCTTTTGAATCTACTGTGCAAAAATAAAAATAAAAAATACAGCGTGACCAGAGAACATATGACTCGTCTGAGTCAGTTCTTTTGAATCTACAGTGCGACCAGTGTAGTCTTGATTCCCAAACGAATGACCCATCTGAGTCGGTTCTTTTGAATCTGTAGTGCGATCAGTGTAGTCTGATTCCCAAACGAATGACCCGTCCGAGTCGGTTCTTTTGAATCTGTAGTGCGACCAGTGTAGTCTGATTCCCAAACGAATGACTCGTCCGAGTCGGTTCTTTTGAATCTGTAGTGCGACCAGTGTAGTCTGATTCCCAAACGAATGACTCGTCTGAGTCGGTTCTTTTGAATCTGTAGTGCGACCAGTGTAGTCTGATTCCCAAACGAATGACTCGTCCGAGTCGGTTCTTTTGAATCTGTAGTGCGACCAGTGTAGTCTGATTCCCAAACGAATGACTCGTCCGAGTCGGTTCTTTTGAATCTGTAGTGCGACCAGTGTAGTCTGATTCCCAAACGAATGACCCGTCCGAGTCGGTTCTTTTGAATCTACAGCGCGACCAGTGTAGTCTGATTCCCAAACGAATGACTCGTCCGAGTCGGTTCTTTTGAATCTGTAGTGCGACCAGTGTAGTCTGATTCCCAAAAGAATGACTCGTTTGAGTCCGTTCTTTTGAATCTACAGTGCGACCAGTGTAGTCTGATTCCCAAACGAATGAGTCTTATGAGATTCTTTTGAATCTCCTCGCAACACACAGACAGCGCTACCTCCCAAACAATTGACTCTTTTCAGCTGATACTTTTAAGTAAATAAAAAACGGGTGTTGTTGTAAGAAGTGGTGTTTTTTATTATTATTATTATTATGTGTATTATATGGAAAAAGAAGCAATGGATGTGAATGGTGACTGAGGCTGTCATTCTGCCAAACATCTTTTGTGATCCATGGAAGGAAGAAAGTAAGTCATCCAGGTTTAAAACAACATGAGAGTGAATGATGACAGAAGTTTCATTTTTGGGTATACTATCCCTTTAATGGATGAACTTATCTGCTTAGCACACTGACCTGTGTGTGTGTTAGCTTTGAGCTCTCTTGTGTCCGTCGGGCTTGTGGTGAGAATGTGGGCACTGGTGCTCTGTGATGCTCTGGGCTGTTCATCACATCTGTACTGCCAGTCACACCGAACGCCCCTCCTGCCATCACAAACCGGGCTGGTGACAGCACGGTGGGCAGACTGAAACTCAAACCACTGCTGCCACTCCCATCAGCGTTGGACGTGGACACTGCGCCTGCTATGAGTGGGGATGGTACCAAAAAGTATGGCAGAGCTACGGTTGGCACGCCTCCCTGAGTGTGCCCTGCTGGCATGAGGAAGTTCAAACCATTCAGTCCTAAAGAAAAGAGTGAAATTTACCATTAGAATTAGAGTGCTGTGTACAAGATTCACTGGCATTTACTGGCACAATGGTCTTGCAAGTACTGGGCGATGTACTGAATATTCATGTTGGCGAAGGTTTTGCTTTCGTTATAAAAATAATTATATTCTAGCTACAGTATATCGCCCGGCTGTAATCTAGACCGGCAGTATTTCTTTATGTACCTGCTGTGTTTGGAACATAGAGGTAATGAGAAGACAGGATGGGGTCTTTAGGACTGTGTGTCCCCATGTCGCCCTCATTTAGTGGCCCAAACAAGGTCTCGTCCCACGGAGAACCTCCCTGGGAGCCGAATGGAGATCTTTGCGCACTGGAGGTCATACTCTCACCCTGTGGGACACACAGACAAAATATTATACTACAAACTGTATTAATATACTACAATTATCATTATTATTATTAAAATGTTCAACTGGGCCTTTAAACATACGGTTTCACTTTCTATGGACGCCACACATTTGTGTCTTTTCGCTGGCTGATCTTCCTCCTCTTCTGTTCGCTGACCTTGTGTGATGCCCTCGGGTACGTGCCCGCTGTACACCATGAACAGGGGCGCCTGTGGGAGGCCGGGCAGGTATGCTAATGGGTGCTGGGTGAACTGGGCGGGCATGGATGCATACGGGACATCAGCTTGAAGGGGCACAGGACTTCCACTGGACTGAACACTGTAAGAGCGCAACATACAACAACATTTAGTACATAAAAGGGGACATTTTTGGATGCTATGAGACATATAATGTCTAACTTGACTGACTCACCGGTCTCCAAACGGCACAGTCTTCCTGGAATAATCAACCGGCTCGTCTGATTATACAAAAGACAAACCGTTGTGTTAAATTTCATACATTGCATGTAATCGATGCAGATGCATTATGCTACATGCTGTTAATCTTGCTCTTACCTATGGGATCTCTATGAGGTGTGCTAGGGGCGGAGTTTATCAGTCTTTGATTGACAGAAGGGGAGGAAAGGACCTGAAATGAGACGTGGCGTGCCATCTTCTCTCGCCGTTCTCCTGTGCCCATGACGGAGGAGCTCTTCTTCAAATCGGACACTCTCAAACTGTCCGAGTCTTATAATATAAACATAAAATACAAGCTTAAAGTCAACGTGAAATCATAATTGACATTGTGTACGTTCTTAATAAATATTCCTGGTCATATTGGTGCCTTTCTCCACCCCTGAAATACAAGGATGCGTGGGTGGGGAATAAAATCATATTAACCAATAATATCACAGCCTATCAGCCAGAAACCAATCAAACACTGGCGGATAATGTAAAGCCCCGCCCACATTATTTCTCTTTGAATATTGAGTCGACTCACTAAAGCCATTTCATGTTGACTCTAAAGTATTTAAAACAGGAAGTGTCAGTCGTACCGCTGCTGCTGTGGAAATCGTTGGGTCCGATCCATTTGAAGGCGGGTTTGCGGCTTTTCTCCTCTCTCACGTGAAGTTTCTTTATCAGATTCAGGCTGGTGAGGACGTTAGCGATATCATACAAGCGGCGTACCTTGGCTAAACAATAAAGAACCCATTAATGTTATAAAATATGCTCCTTCATATAGGAGTGCTAACAATGTTTATTGTCTTACTTTTATATTTGCTGTGGCTGGACTCATCCTGACCCTCCTCGATCAGAATCTTAGCAGCCGTATCCAGCGTAACGGTCTGTGTTTTGGACACCAGGAACAGCATGACAAACTTCTGGCTCATGATGCGGAGAGATTTATCTTTCCTTCGGCTGGACGCTGCTGTACGAGAGAGAGAAACAAACCATCATCTATGTATTGATGCTTTAAGGAAACTAGAAAACAATATACGGCTGTGGCTCAGTTGGTAGAGCGGGTCGGACGCTAATCGCAGGGTTGGCGGTTCGATTCCCGGCCCACATGACTCCACATGCCGAAGTGTCCTTGGGCAAGACACTGAACCCCAAGTTGCTCCCAATGGCAGGCTAGTGCCTTGCATGGCAGCTCTGCCGCCATTGGTGTATGAATGGGACACAGTGTAAAGCGCTTTGGTAATCTCTAAGGTTGAAAAAAGCGCTATATAAGTGCAGAACATTTACCAATATATTTTTTATGTCTAAAGAGCCATATACTCAACTCAAAAACCCTAAATAATCTTCAAGGGTTCTTGATAAGGAGAAATCAAACAAATATGAACTAAACGATAATTCATTCAGGTATAGTTCACAATAAACTACAGCGAACGCACACATTTTTGCTCAATATCAATGAAGTGAGTTTAACCAGATTTTATCTACATTTATTTAATTATTCACTTTATTGTTTTTTTTTTTATTTGATTATAAAAAGTGAATTTAATCATTTAATCTAATACCTGATTAATTGAATTAATTAAGCTAATTTGATCTAATTTAATTCAATTATTTGCATGTTATATTATGGCCTAAAAAAATGACAGTTTATTAATAATTATTTGTTTACAGTGAATTTAATCATTTAATTTAATACCTGATAAATGTAATTATTTAAGCTGCTTTTATCTGATTTAACTGAATTATTTGCATATCATATAACGAAAAAATAAAATAAATAAGATTTTTTTTTGTGTGTCAATGTAATTATATATATATTTATTAACCTGATTAATTTATTTAAACTGATTTTATCTGATTTAATTGAGTTAATTGCATGATATATTATGGCTGAAAAATCAACACTTTAATGTTTTGTTTTTTCAAAGTTAATCTTATTTAATATCTGATTAATTAAATTACTTGAACTGATTTTATCTGATTTAATAAAATTATTTATGGTATATTAAGGCCAAAAAAATCTACATGTTATTGTTTATTTAGAAATAATAATAATAAAAAAGAATTGAATTTAATACCTGATTCATTTAATAACTGAAGCTGACTTTATCTGATTTAAACAAATTATTTGCATGTTATATTATGGCCAAAAAAGCGCTATACTTTGTTTTATTTAAAAAAGTAAAAGTACTTTGAATCGCCACAGTGAGTAATATATGCTCATTATGTAGTAATACACTTGTTCACCCTTTATTTTCTTTCCATTTAGATATTTACATGCTTCAAGAGAAACCAATCAGGCATCAAAACATTAAAATATGTTGTTTAGTACCATCTGACATAGAAAACAGGCTCCTTAAATTGGGAAAAATACAGCCTGATATTATTTGCCTCTAATATCGACCTTATTCAATATTGCAGATATAAAAATGCAGATATGAATAAGTGATGAGAAATATCTAATGAGAGTGTGCCATGAGTTGATTATGCCACACGTACAAAAAACTCAATAGACGATAAACATGTCTGAACTTGTTCTTGGCATGTGACAAACTGAATAATGTGGCACCCCTCACACAAAGAGTCTGTGTGCTGTGATGGGATTAACACAAAGACCTGGCAACCAGTGTTGTGATGCTCACACTATTAACCAGTAACCTATCGATGTTGCACATGGCTTCACCAGGCGAGACGCTAATACTGCCATTAATAGGGCAACCGTCACTATGGTTTTAACATAAAAGAGTGCTACATACAAGTTTTAAAGCTCTGTGTAATAATATTTGAATATATGCAATATACGCAGAATAAAACCCTTCATTTGGATGATTCTTCTTTAGGTACCTTGTGCGTTTGGTGCGTGGTGGGTGGCATGCAGACTGGTTTCGTCTCTAGGGGCCATCTGCAGATGGTAGCCCTGTTCTCGGCCATCCCGCTGGAGTTCCTGCAGGGTTTTAGGCAGCAGCGATCGTCCGTGCCACACGTACACGTTTTTCGCCATTCTGCTCACCAGCATCAGGGACTCCAGCACATTCACGATGTCGTAGATACGCCGCCTTTCCACACCTGTGTCACACCACAGAGTTTACACCCCTTGAATGTGAATTCTACGGCTAATTATATAGGAAATATGCGTTCTAGTCTTTTACCTAAACGTGTGGCCACCTCGTCCAGAGAGATCTTGATGCTTTCGGAGGCTTTGGGGTAATCGGGGTACAAGGCCAGAAATTTCTGACACAGAAGCCCCAAACTCTTCTGCTTGCGACTGGGTCTTCTCTCCGGATCATCTCCGCCGTCGTCGTCTAACGTTTCAAACTGAAACGACACATTTTTTTTACAGTCTAAATGGGAAAAAGATGGATGCATTTAACGGTTGAGGGACATTAAACAGATATAAACATTCTCCTCATACCTGACACGAGTCATCGATTTCTTCTTCCTCTTCCTCTACAACATTCTCCTCATTTTCTATGGGTCTGAAAAGGGTCTTTTTCATCTCTCGGTCACGGATGTCTGGGCTGGCGGCGCTGATCAGCATCTTCAGGTTTGCTGTGGGGGTCCAGGGGTCTGTATGGGCCCTCTCAGGGTGTTTGATGGGGGTGATATGAGTGATATCTGGACTTGAGACTCTCCTGTGTCCATTAATGGCTGTCGTCACAGAATCGGACTTGAGAGGGGTCATTTTTCTCTTATCCACACAGATGTTCTCCTGTTTAATAAGGGTTAAAAAATCAGCGTATGTACCAGTACATGAAATGTTGTAGATAACATGATGTACGTAAAATTAGATCATCTTACTTTCTGGTCATTTATATTCTCAGTTTCATTAGAGCCTGTCTTAATCTTCCTCACACTAACCAGATCCTTCAGAGATAAACACTTCATCTCCATCTACAAAACAAATAATAAATAATAATGAGCATACTTACAGTGAACTTTTGGACTCATAACAATATATATATATGGTTGTTTTTCTATTTAACTACTAGAATATAACCATTATTATTTTAGCTAATACATTACTGTTCATTTAGTAAGCACATTGTTGTGTAAGAATAAAGTGTATAATATTTTAAAACAACTAATAAGTGATCATTAGTTAATTTATATTCAAACTTTACACTTTGACTCGTATATTTAATTTCTGAATGTAAATGTTCTGTAAAGCACTATATGTTTGTTAAAATATTAAAAGTTATTATTAAGTTTTATATCTAGATATTAGTTTTAATACACTACTAGACAATTACATATTATATGAGATATTATACTACTACATAATTAATGAGATTGTTACTACTTATGAATATTAACGCAACTTTTTGGTTCTGATTTGATGATGGTGGAAAGATTTTGGCGCAAAGTTTTTGAGCAGTTGCCTGATAACGAAATATTTGTCCAATCATTATGATTAAATGTTTAACTTTCACATTCAGATTTATACTATTGGAATAATTATTTATGAATTTATATTATGTTGTTGAGGACCTCGAGGGTCAATCGTATGGGTTGTAGCTACTAAATATCCTACATAAAACTTGTTCATTTTTTTTTTCTGATTATGTGATTATGAGTAAAAAAAAGGGTTTCCAAGCTGAAATAATTAAAATAACCCTCGAGTTTAAAGAAATTAATTTAAATTACGTCATCATGTAAGTCAGATAGATAGTCAGATATCTCTGTGTTCTTACCTTAATCTAATCTCGATGGAGGAATATACACACAAAAAATTTAAACAAATCCAGTTCAAAGTGATCCTCTTTAAATGAACATAATTTTCCCTCTAAATAAGAAGATCTGTCCGAATAATCTTCTTATTTCAGCTGGTACGTGCTGAAATAGCCGCTGTGCTGCTTGAACTCATACGAATCACCCGCTAAAGCTTGTTTTCTGGCGCTTTGAAGAAGTTCCCACTCGCTCGGCCAATCACAACGGCACTATGCAAATATATCGACGCTGGTTGGCTGAGCGAGGACAGAAATCCTCAGTACGGTCCGTGTAGCCAATCAGAGAAGCGCTGTTACTACGTCTCTGGGGAGATATTGGCGGGGCTGTGGGCGCTCGAGGCGCGCTCTTGACTTGTGGTTTATTACAGGCGCGCGTGAAGTCGTGAAGACGCCGCTGAAACTCAGCGGGGACTTAATTAATCAGAAAAAAGTCATTAATTGACGCCATATAGACGCCGAATGCCTAATGACAGCTTTACATGGCAAGCTCAGGCAAGAAAAAAGGTGAGAACTACACCCCAGGTGGGGTTTTGGCGCGACTGAGGATGTTCTCGCGGGAAGGAGTGTAATATGAGAGGGTCTATGGAGTTATACTTGTGCCAAAATTCTGCGAGCACTAAGAGTGGGTAGGACGAGAAAGCAAAATATAAGAGTTCTGAGCAAATTCCCATTAAATATAAACTTTATTCAAGCACAAAATAGATTTTCGTTTGCTCAAAATGAATTTACCCTTGCAAGGAGATAAATTGCTTTACAAAACTGAATTCAAGCGTGTGCAAAATTTGATCTTGCACGTGCAGAACTTTGTGGGCTCAAAATATCTTGTGCATGCAAACATTTTTTATGCACACAAAATATCATTTTGCATGTGCAAAATAGCTTTTTGTATGCTCAATTTCGTTCAGCGCATGCAGAATAGTTTTTTGTGAGTTCAAAATATAATCCAAATAACTTTGTGCTCTTAAAATTTCATCTTGCACGTGCAGAAAAGTTTTGTGCACTCAAAATATAATTTTGCGTATGCAGAATTGTGGCACATGTATAACTCCATAAGGTCTGCCCTCAGGATGTACCCCACACCCACAAATTACCCCCAGATAAGGGTAAATTCACCCTCACAGTCCTAGTTATAAAATAATATCTATTTAATTTAATATCTATTACAATTTAACTAGCCATCACAATGTAAAACTGACTTTAAAGAAGACAAATCACCGGTTAAAATATTTAACGGTCAAAATTATAATAGGAATACAGGTTAAATGGGACACAAAGCTCAATTGACAGCATTTGTGGCATAATATTGATTACATAATATTGATGACAATTTTACATCTTCATTACCATAACGATGTAATGTAAACAAACCCTAAAATGATGATTTAAACAACTTTACAGCTCAAATAATACACCAGTTTTAACAGAATATTTAATATAAGAGCTTTTTATAAAATTATAAGCTTCACATTTCTGCCTTTAAACCCTCCAAAAATTGGCCCCATCCACTTCCATTGTAAGTGCATC
Source organism: Xyrauchen texanus (assembly GCF_025860055.1). Lineage (NCBI taxonomy): Eukaryota > Metazoa > Chordata > Actinopteri > Cypriniformes > Catostomidae > Xyrauchen > Xyrauchen texanus. Next base: position 26,130,835 of record NC_068320.1, on the reverse strand, counting down.
ACTGTAACATCGATTTTGGCTTTTTAATACAGCATGCATCTCTATTTTCAGTTATTTTGCATTTCAGTACAGTGCCTGTTAATGTTTTAATCATTTGTAATGTTTTCAGGGTTTAGTATTTTATAGGAGGGATCATTAAATACATACTTTTTTGTTATTACAGATCATTTCAAGCCACTTATTTGTTTGTTTGTCATGTTCTAGGCCATGACCTTCTGGCCTGCCATCAGGACAGCTAAAGGGTTGAAACCAGATTTACGGTAAGACACTTAATTTATCTTAACTTTAATTAGAGCCTGACCGATATGGGATTTTTGAGACAATACCGATTTTAGAGGGTTAAAATTCACAGATTACTGATATGGTGGCCAGTATTGCTAATTTTTGAGCTGGAATGAAAACTATGTTGAACTGATATGACTATGCAAAGGTACTCAAAATGCTGCTTTCTTAAAAAATATTTTTAGCAAAGAATATTTGACATATTAACAAATAATTGCTGACTATAATAGTCAACAAATTCTAGAAATGAACACTGAGAATAGCTTCCACTCAGCTGACAAGCTATGAAAGTAGCTACGAGGTTAGCTAGTTAGCTATAAACTCGTTGCCACGGAGAGTAAAGATGGACGTTGTTTATTTACTTTCCTGCATTGCATCTCACCAACTAACAATATAGTGTGAAATCAACACTCAACAGACACAATCCACCACCGCACCATTGTCTACTGAGCTGCAGAAAGATGATCTGATGTTTACCTTTCAATCTGCTACGTTACTGACTGCACTGACAACCTATAGCTGGCTAACGGCAAACAGATGTGATCAACATGAGTGACATGGTTGTCAGGGACAGGGTTGACTTTATATTAGTTATATCGAAAAGGGAAAACAATGGGGTCATTGTTTGTTAATGTTGCAGTATGTATTTCACAAACTAGTTAGCAACTTACAGAGAAGACACCGCTTAACTCCACACCACTTAACTCTGCCCTGTCTGCAGAGCCGCCTACTTCTTTGGTGTTTATTGGCGGTTGGCAAACCAGTTTAAAGGTGCATTACCGCCACCTACTGGACTGGAGTGTGGTACAGGATTATGCAGGAGAATCAAACAAACAAACAAAAAAAACTATATTCTTTTAACTAATTCAGTTTCATTTATAAATGTGATAAGGTCATCATATATCTTGTCAGCTGTTTTACTTAAGAGACCTGATAAAGAAAAGTCTAAATGTTTTGCCTTCCTTAGTGACTGAAGAAAGTGATATCTCTCAGTATTGTTTTTCATTTTCATTGTCATCCCAATACTTCTGCCATACTGATTGTACATATGTCCTAATGTGTACCGTAGCTTCAGCTTTGCTTAATGGGACTAATGGTAGATCTACTTGTTTAATTCATAGAGTTTGTTTGTCCAGAATATCCTCCTGCTCATTTCCATCCACACCAACATCAGCAAGGACCCAAGGGAAGCATGTATATATATGCCCTTAACTTCTATATTATATTTCATTGATAATATCCATCCTAAATGATGTCCTGCCAGATCTTATGCGGTGTGGTGGTGGCATAGTGGGCTAAAGCACGGAGCTGGTAATCAGAAGGTCGTTGGTTCTATCCCCACAGCCACCACCATTGTGTCCTTGAGTAAGGCACTTAACTCCAGGTTGCTCCGGGGAGATTGTCCCTGTAATAAGTGCACTTTGGATAAAAGTGTCTGCCAAATGTATAAATGTAAATGTAAATGGAAGTTGATTAGATTTGTCCTTCAATTCCTGCTGTCTGTTGAGATCAACAATTGGCAAGGAAGAAATTGAGACTGTATGGCTGTACTATAATTGGTGTAATCCTAGGTTTCCTGCCTTCGCATCACCTATCCACCCAAAACTTGTACAATTTGTCTCATTATGTCCCCAGCAGTCTTTTTAAACCCTTTTGACAGATGTGTATCACATTGTCCCTGGAGGTTAACCCAGTATGCCAGCATTAACTTCAATCTTCTGATCCTTAAAGGCGTTGAAGACCTTTTTACATTTATTCTCAACTTTATCCAGATGAATATTGCCACATTCCTTCCTTGTTCTTTCAGGCCCGGCATGACGTTCACCCCCCTTTCCGGTCCCGTCTGCCGGCAGGTCATCCCCGCTTCTCTGGATCTGGGAGGGGACAAGGGAAACACCACAATAATAACAATAAATACTAATAATTAAAAAGAGAGGGAAAGGCCAACACGGAGCGACAGCGGGAGAGAGAGAGAAGGTTCAGGTTCTCCGATATGACGTAGCTTGGTCCTGGCCAGTCCTCCACCCTCTTGTGGATGATAGCCATGCATCCCTGGGCAGATCGGAGAAAGTCCTCCAGCCCCTGGCAGCAGTTTTTCCGCTCCAGGCGGTCGGCCAGGTTCCCCTCCCCGCTCCCGGTCAGTGGTCCTCTCTTGACCCCATGAGACGGTTAGGGTCTCCTCCACCCCTGGCAGCGCCCCTGACCGCTCCAGGCAGTTGGCTAGGAGCCCATCCTCCGCTCGCGTTTGGCAGCCGTTCCTCCACTTTCAGGTGGCCAGGCTCCTCCGTCCCCCAGCAGATGGCCTCGGCTGCTCCGATTTCTGTGGACGGTAGTGGCGAGGACTCTACTACGGCGCATCCCTCCTCCCATCTAGGTCTCGGCACAGTATAACAAAGTTCAAGTGAAAGGAGCAGGTGAGAACTGGCTTAACAATATAAACTAGAAAAAGTTCATCGAGACAAACTTTAAGTTGGCTTGTGAAAGTTTGGACCAGAAAGTTTGAAGAAGTTTAAATTAGTTTAAAGTAGTTTATAGTTTAAAGTAGTTTGAAGTTTAAATTAGTTTGAAGTTTAAATTAGTTTGTAGTTTAAATTAGTTTAACTTAGTTGCTAGATAGATAGATAGACACTCAGATAGATAGATAGATATTTACCCTCAGATAGATAGAGAGATAGATAGATAGATAGATAGATAGATAGATAGATAGATAGATATTGACCCTCAAATAGATAGATAGATAGATATTGACCCTCAGATAGATAGATAGAAAGACAGATAGATGCTAGCACGTTTTTAGCATTTTTTAGCACTTCGCTAGGCGATGCTAGCACATTTTTAGCATGTTTTAGCACTTCGCTAGGCGATGCTAGCATGTGTTAGCATGATGCTAGCACGTTTTTAGCATTTTTTAGCACTTCGCTAGGCGATGCTAGCATGTGTTAGCATGATGCTAGCACGTTTTTAGCATGTTTTAGCACTTCGCTAGGTGATGCTAGCATGTGTTAGCATGATGCTAGCACGTTTTTAGCATGTTTTAGCGTGTGGCTATGAAGATTTTAGGTCATTACTTTTTGGCTGCTTGATGACATAAATCCTCTGAGGGAGAGAGAGAGGGAGAGATGCAGGGCTGACAGGCCCTTTTTCATGGTTCATCCGCTGTGGGAAAACCGTAAGTCCGATCAGTTAGAAAAGAGTATAGCACACTATTTGGGATTAGTCTGAAGGTCTGTGCCGAGTTTGGTGCCTGTAGCTTAAAAGCTCTAGGAGGAGTTAGATACCGAAATTTTCACTGCAAGAAGAATAAGAAGAAGAATAAGGATCGGAATAATAATAAGTTTAAGTAGGATTTCAGTAAGTTGGCTCTCACAAGCCAACTTAATAATATTTAATGGTTAACTTAAACAAAAAGGCACAAACACATACAGGGCAGCTGCCTGTAGTTCTCTCTCTCAAACTGCCGCCTCCGGTTGCCTTTGGCTTGATCAGCCTGAATATTGCCCGGCGTGCAGCATCACATCCTGGCCCCAGCCTTCCCCCTGCCACACACATCAAAGAAGGCAGCTATCACTACTACTTTGTTAGTCTGTGCTTTCCTGATGTCTGATTCTAAGCACAATACAGAGTCCATTGTATTCTGACCCTTACAGAACCCACTTTGATAGGGAGGTAAAAGAGATTTACTTTTTACATTAATTGGAAGTTAATGCAATAGGTTTGTAGCTAGAAGGGTCTGATGGGTCTTTCCCTGGTTTAAGTACTTTTTCACACTGAAGGAGGCTGTCTAGTATCCCAACTTAAACAGTCTTAACACTATGTCCAGTGTGTTACCTGTCATGTGTGCCAACATTTAATAACATACTCCATCTTTCCCAGGTGCAGTCTGATGAGCACTAATGATTGCTCTTCTCAGCTCAAACGTATTTAAAGGTAGGTCTAATGGATCTTCTGACACCTCCTTTTTCTAGGGGCTTCATTAAAGGTTCTGTTTCTACACTGCCTGGCCTTATTTGAGCTGTGAACTTTCCAAAATGTTTGTGCAAGGAGTTCAGCCTTTTCAATGTTGCTAACAGCCATTTTGTCCCCACTGTTCATCACGGGTAACTCAATTTCTTCTGACCCCCCCCATTCTTCTGATCATGCCCCATACATCTGACAGCTGTACTTCTCCTCTAATGCTACTGCAATATTACCTCCAAAATATAAGTTTTTATGCCCTTATTGTGCTCCTTACTATTGCCTTGGGCCCTTTTATATTGGATCATAGCATCCTGAGAATCCTGAGAAGTGTTTTGAGTGGCCTAAATGTTTTATTTCTGGCTTTTATAGCTTTTGCTATTCCACCAGGGTACATTTCTAGTGTATCTAACTCCTGTACTCTTAGGAATTGTTTCCTCAGCAGACTGAATTATTTAATTAACTAGCTCATTATTGAATGTATTTACATCTATCCTGTTCTCCTCTTGGAGTGTCATGCATCCTTTTCCACAAATTCCTTGGAAAGCTTCCCAGTTTGCATTCTCATGTTTCCAGCTATCTTGTAATTCTCTCTCCTCGTTTCCACTATAGTTGATCCCGTCGCAATCACTATCATCCGATTTGTTCTTCCATTTCTTTTTGCATTTATTATTCCTAACCATATCCTACTCTTCTAAACTCCCGACATCTACTACCATCTCTCTTGATTCACTTCCTGATCCGTCACATCCCTCTGCAGTCTCCTGATCATTCGCGGTTCAGTTGTTGCCAACCACCTTGGGCCTCATAGTCCCTCTCTGCTTTCTGAAAACAGTTCGCCGTCGTGGACCACCAGAAGCCCTCCAGCCAGTCGCACCTTTCTGCAGAGCCACCGTCAGCTCAGCTCTGTAAACAGTGGCGTCGGAGCACGCTCTGCTGGACAAACTATGTTATGACACCAATTCATGCATTGATTTCTGCATTATATGTTCTGGAAAAAAGTTTTCATATCTACGCATACCGGTAAACATATACAACCAACTGGGCACTACTTTTAATTGACTATATCACAATTCCAGTGGGTCAGAAGTTTACATACACTAAGTTAACTGTGCCTTTATACAGCTTGGAAAATTCCAGAAAATTATGTCAAGCCTTTAACCAATTAGCTTCTGATAGGCTTATTGGAGTCAATTGGAGGTGTACCTGTGGATGTATTTTAAGGCCTACCTTCAAACTCAGTACCTCTTTGCTTGACATCATGGGAAAATCTAAAGAAATCAGTCAAGATTGCACTTCACAAAATAGATGGCATCATGAGGAAGGAATATTATGTGGATATATTGAAGCAACAGCCAGGAAGTTAAAGCTCGGTCACAAATGGGTCTTCCAAATGGACAATGACCCCAAGCATACCTCCAAAGTTGTGACAAAATGGCTCAAGGACAATAAAGTCAAGGTATTGGAGGACAAAATTCCAGCAACGTATTGTGAAGCTTGTGGAAGGATACCCAAAATATTTGACCCAAGTTAAACAATTTAAAGGCAATGCTACCAAATACTAACAAAGTGTATGTAAACTTCTGACTTCAGCTGTAAGTACCATTGATGGTATTAGTGTAATTAGCTGTAAATAATTTAGTGCATAATAACTGAATATGCAGTTGGCATGCAAAAATAAATAGACACAAAAATAAAATACATTTAAGTTTATTAAAGTTAAGCTAAATCGACAGCGCAATGTTCATTATCACCAAAAAAAACTTGACTCGTCCCCTTTTATTTTATTTTTTTATGAGATTACAGTGAGGCACTTACAATGGAAGTGAATGGGGCCAATTTCTGGAGGGTTTAATGGCAGAAATGTGAAACTTTTATAAAAGCACTTACATTAATTCTTATGTTAAACCGTGTGTATTATTTGAGCTAATTTGTTTAAATCATTATTTTTATGGTCGTTTTAGGGTTTACGCTGTCCCTTGTCATGACAACGAAGTTGTAAAATTGGATATAGCTTAAATAGAAAAGGTTAGTAAGTGATTTTACCACACTAAAATAATGTTAACCCGCATAATGTTTACATTTTGTATATTTTAACGTTTACGAATTGGCCCCATTCACTTCCATTGTAAATGCCTCACTGTAACCCAGATGGACTTATATTGAACCCGGAATATTTCTTTAATTATTTTTATATAAAAAATGTATGCAAAATAAACATAAAATAGTAGTCCTACAATAAAAGTTATTAAAGGCCTGTTGCGATTATTACATCACCTGATCACGACCATTTTAGATAACCATGATTATCTGAGATAACTGCGATTATTATGCACTTTTTGAAAGTTTTGATTTTGATCGTAAACACAATAGGACCGTTCATATGCACAATAAGAGCAGCAGAGAGATACAAAAAGTTGGAGGATGTTTTTAGAGCTGCATTCTACTGGCATGACTGCACACCGCATATATTAAACGGCAGAATCCATCACTATGTCATGTAGGTCAAATAAGTCCAGAAAAAAACACTGTGAAAGGAGTGTGAGCTGGAAGCAGATGAAAAGAGGATGTCATGTCTCTGAAGAGAGACTTAAGTATTCCCTGGTTACTGAGCAAGCGAGAGAGAGTTTGAGATTTCAGAGACAGGCAGAGGAACTCAAACCAGAACCACCGATGAATATTAAGAGGCCACTTCAAATCCTGCTTTCAGCAATACAGTAAAGTGATCGCTCCCATCTTAATATTTACATATGCTCCTTTGTCTACAAGACCCTTAAAATGATCAAATGTTAATGTGATAAATACATTTATTTTTCTCATATTTTCTTTTGGTCAGAGTATCAATAAGTGCCTACAATGGCTCCAAAAGCATTTGCACACTTAAAGGGTTCGTTCACCCCAAAAAATCGTTTACTCACCCTCATGCCATCCCAGATGTGTATGACATTCTTTCTTCTGCTGAACACAAACGAATATTTTTAGAAGAATATTTCAGCTCTGTATGTCCATACATTGCAAGTCAAAGTTGTATTTATATAAAACATGTTGGACCCTGTTGACTTGCATTGTATGTACCTACAGGGCTGAGATATTCTTCTAAAATCCCGTCTGGGTTCCGGAAGTATTTTTCCCATTAATTTTTTGCATAGGCTTCTCATAAAATCCACCGTTAAAGAGTTGTAAGCCATGAACCAAAACAACCAGCTCTGCTGTGAATCACAACATAACAAACTTTGTTTGGAGGCAAAAAAGTTTTTGAAAATTGGACAAAAAGACAAAAGGTACAAGACTGTGACTCAGTTACGTTATTCACAGTGCGTCATGAGAGTTGGCGGTTGCTCCTGACTTATTTCGGTTCTCTGATTGGTGGATCTTTCTCCGTTGTACCATGGGTAATGTAGTTGTTCACCAGGTGTTCTGCTATCAAACATATCGGTTATATAAAATACTGATATGAAAAACTAATTAATCGTTGTAACTAGTTATAGTCTGCATTCAGGGCTTCAGTCAGTGCTGTGTGAGCAAGCGGCGCCCTCTAGCGGTCTGAACAACATTATCCATTGTCCATTATACCACTTTAAAACAGAATCTAAAAGGGGGGTTTTGTTCCTTTTGGTTAAAACTTTTTTATTTTTCCATGATGTGGTTGACATATGCCCAACATATGTATAGTATGAATTTGTAATGTTTTATTTATGTTGTAATGTTCTGTTGTATTAAAATGCAAAAAGAGAAGTGTTTAAACGTCCAAAATAAACACACAAAAACAAACAAACATACAAATAACCAATTTTTTTTTTATCTGTATCAGCCTATAGGTTTTTGTTAAAATTGGTATTGGCCAAAAATGTTAATTTCGGTGCATTCCTAAACGTAACTATTACTGTTTTGTTGGTTGGTTCCAAATGATGAACCCTTTATGAAAACAGGAAAACAACTGATTTAGTCATTTGGTTATTGAGGTTAGTGATTGACCAATATATGTTTTCGTAATGCATTTGGCCCCTCCCAATCCTGAAGATGAGTTTACATTCTCATCTCTTTGCGGTCTTCTGTAGGCATTTACGCAACAGAGATAACAGACAGATATATAAACCTGTGATAGTGTCTTTTATAAACAAAACTCACATTATCATTCAGAGTTGTAAAGAAAAAAGCATATGACAATCTTTTAGTCAGTATTTTCACATTTAAATAATGCACTTAGTAATTTATCTATTTCATTATGCAGCACTTTTTTCCATCACTCAGACTGCAGTTGAGTCGTGGCTCCGTTTGCATATATCAGTCCTATGATGCACTTGTGGCCTTCTGTAGCAGCTGGAGCATGATGGGATACACACCGGCAAACTCCTTCCCCCTGTCTGACTCGCACAGACTGCACGTATGCTTCCAGCGCACCCCTAAAACAAAGGCAAGATAACACATTAGAGAAGAGCTTTTCACTGGACACACAAAAGCAGCTGTAGTCTCTCCATATCACCACTAGAGGATGCTGATGATGCACTGAGAAATTTAATTCAAGACTTGAACAACTGAACAGCAAAGTGTGCAGACGCCAGCTATGCATTGTGCATTTCAGGGTTTCCACAGCTTTTGAGCAAGTCATTTATAGTGACTGCATTCACAAAAAAGCAACGTCTAGCCAATGAAACATAAACAACAAACCAAACCAGTTAATAGTTTGAGCAGTGGGTGAATTTATAAAAAAAAGGTGTGAAGAACATTTGGGTCATATTTCAAGTCCGGGCTCTGGCTGGGCCACTCAAGGACATTCACAACTCACAGTCCCTAAACAACTCTTGTGCTGTCTTGGCTGTGTGCGTTGGCTCATTGTCCTGTTGGAGGGTGAACCTTCGGCCCAGTCTAAGGTCATGAGCGCTCTCGACCATGTTTTCATTAAGGATATCTCTGTATATTGCTCTGTTCAGCTTTCCTTCAACCCTGACCAGTCCCCCAGTCCCTGTGGCTGAAAAACACCCCACAGGATGATGCCACCACCACCATCCTTCACCGTTGGGATGGTATTGCACAGGTGATGAGCGGTGCCCGGTTTCCTCCAGACATGAGTCTTGAAGTTGAGGTCAAACAGTTCAATCTTTGTTTCATCAGACCAGATAATCTTGTTTCTCACAGTCTGAGAGTCCTTTAGATGCTTAATGTGTCTTGCACAGAGGAGAGGCGTCCGTCTGGCCACTCTGCCATAAAGCCCAGATCGGTGGTGTGTTGCAGTGATGGTCGTCCTTCTGCAAGTTTCTCCCATCTCCACACATGATCTCTGGAGCTCAATCAGAGTGACCATCAGGTTCTTGATCACCTCTCTTACCAAGGCCCTTCTCCCCCGATTGCTCAGTTTGGCCATAAGAATTATGGAGGCCACTGTGCTCTTAGGAATATATATAGACAGGTGTGTGCCTTCCCAAATCATGCCCAATCGATTGAATTTGCCACAGGTGACTCCAATCAAAGTGTAGAAACATCTCAAAGATGATCCAGAGAATCGGGATGCACCTGAGCTAAATTTCAAGTGTCATAGCAAAGGGTCTGAATACTTATGTCAATGTGATATTTCAGTTTTTTCTTTTTAATAAATTTGCCAAGTTATCAAAAATTTGTTTTTGCTTAGTCACATTGGATAAGCCAGTAAGAACGCAGGTAAAGGTGTTTACATGCAATGCAAAATCAGGGCAAAAACGTCCTATGTTGATTGGTATATTCTTAAGCCGTTTATGACCTTACACCAATAAAAGAAAGCAGTTTAGTGCATTTACATGACCACACACGTTGATCGATCTATTAACCCAATAACGCTGTGTGTATCAAATATGAGACGCAACGTTTGACGGCTCCTGTTTCTCTCTCTGTTCAGGCTGATGAGCCAAACAGCCTATGATATGTAAGTTTCACATGTTTATGGCACAATCTAGTAGTTATTTGTGAAAAAAGGGGGTTTCAATGTTTATATCGATCTATTTAAAATGGTGGTGGACTTGAACGAAAAGTGACTCTTATGTTGGGATTAATGACAGCTGATTTTAATCAGAATCCGCTTTATTGCCAGGTATGCAATCATTTGTCTTGGTGACAAGAGCTTCCAGTGCACAACAATACAGTTAAAGTGACATTAATGATTATATTGTTATTGATATTTTAAAATGAGTATTTGCTGAATATAAGCAACTTGTGCTTGATTCAATTGTTGTATATTATTTGATTGAAAACCCCCCTTTAAAATCCATGTATCATATGATTCAACAGGCTTTTGAGGAATATCTCTCAATCATTATTAAATTCATGTACACCACAAACAAAATCAGAGCTTTGGAAATTCTGACAAACATTTTATAACATATATTTAAAGTGTGAACTAATATTTCTGTGTGATTTCATAAATGCAACGTGCTCCGTTATTATAATATATTATGATGTCATCTTACCATAAGTTCACAAGTTGACATTTTCCCTTTTTTAAAAGTCAATATAGTGTTTTGTGCATTAAATGCATGTGATTGTGTTTGTTGTTTATATTTGATGCACTGAATTGAACTGTGATACATTTCAATCCATATTATAGAGCAAGTAGAGGAAGTTGTCATGGCCAAACTCTCAAATATTTGGCAAATCTGAAAAGTCCAGGGAGTCCTCTGATAATACCCCAATATTTACCACTGTAGAAAAACTTCAATAATAAATATCCTGCACAAAATTTAGGATAATGACATTTAAAGCCTAATGCATCATATGATACATAAAAAAAAAACAACAAAAAAAACATGCAATTTTTTAATATGATTTCTTATTATAGTTTGTCTAATGGTACTAAAACCAGTTTAATGTCAAACAATTAGAATTTTTCGACAATTCTTTCATATGTCAGGCTTTACAGGGTTATGCATAATTGGTGTAAGAACATGCATGTAAACGCGGTCACTGATGAAATAAAAAAACAACTATTTATTAGTAATTTTTTTAATAAAATAATAATGAGAATTACAAACATTTTAAAAAGTAAAATGTCCAGACACGTGCTTAAAATTTGCTTAATTGTAAGAAATCTGCTTCATTTTCTGTATGCAAATTATAATTTATTTCTCTAGATTTTGGGGTGAAATGTGACTTTGCCATGTTTTTGGCAGATTTGCCCTGTTATTCCACTCAAAGGAAAATGGTTAAAAATCAGCGACATTGGTGATATCATGCTGCAGTTTTGAGCCATGAATCTTACCTAATAAGTGCGAGACGGTCCTTCTCCGATGGATGGTCATCCAACCATTGAGAATAACTTGAGACTGACCACTCTGACCACTCTTTTGTGTGTGTTCACAAAAGAAAGCCGTATATCAGGCACTGCATAAGAGCTCGACAAATCCACACATGCTAAAGCTATTTTAGGAAAACCTATTTCATAAAAATGTCCCAATAATATATCACACAATGAAAGTGTCATTTAGCAGATGCTTCCATCTAAAGCTGCTTACAGTAGGTCAATCACAGCGACAGTCGGGATGGGGCAACTTGAGGTGAATTGCCCTCAATCCCAGAGGCTCTCTGCATTAGTGTGAGTATGAGTGTACCTGGTGTGGTGATTTGAGTTCAGCCGGGGCGCGAGTGAACAGGAAATGCAATATGGGGCTGTACGGAATCAGATCTCCTAGCGCCTGACTGCTAGCGATGTGCTCACTCGTTTGGAACAGCAACAGCCTGAAAGAGAGAGAATAATATTCATATTCTAGCCTGAAATGAAAGCTGAAGATTGGGGAGATGGATGGATTTAAATAAAAAACATTTAATGTGGGACTTGCATGACCTCACACAGCATTTCACGGCATGCACACACCAGCAGTCAAACCTTTGGAAACACTTAAATTAATTTGTGTTTCTCATCTTAAACAATGATTGATCTAAAGGATTAGGTTTTGTAGGCAAATATAAATTCTACCTACATGGATGAGGCAAAGTCACATGACTTCTTGATGTGCATGTAAATTATATGGGAATATATTTGATAAATGCGATTACATCATAGTGTATGCACACGTCTTCGTGTCGACAGAAAAACGTGTCCACCTCAAGTGAGCATTTTTATGTGCATTTTGTCCGTTTTATTGATTTCTTGGTGCATCCATCCAGCATTTTTCCAGCAACAGACTGTTAGTGGGGAATCGGGTCCTGTTCACGAGGGACTCAGGCATGGCAGCCACTCCCAGAGCTGGTATAGATGCCAGGGGTTTAATTTGATTAGCCGTCCTATGAGATCTCACTGGTGTTTATTACAGTGCCTGGAGGAAGTACTGAGAATGCAGACCATCTGAATCACACCCTCCAATAAACCTGACCGTTAAAGGGGTCATATCATGAGGAAAAACGAAAGTGTTCAGTACCTTTCAGAATTGTAAACTTGAGTTTACTGCATCAAAGCTGCAAAACAAGCTTGTTCCTAAATGGTTCGATTTCGTATATCAGACTAGGACTTGATTTGATCAATCAGGAATTGATTGGATTGTAAAAAAGTGTCTCTATATGACAGGTGGTTGGAGGAGAGGGATTGAAAAATGAATGGGTCCCGTCGGGCCCGGGTTGGGTTACAGACCTGTAACAGTAACAGTACAGGGATAAACCGCATAGCACGATAAACGCTTCAGCAATTATCAAGTTACCAATTATCACAATGATGAATCGTCCACAATAAGCCCAGAAACATATAGCTTTCATAAGTGAGCATGAGAACAAAGTCTAAAAAGCAATTTGAGTATTAAACGGACAGAATATTTGACACACCGACTGCTTCTCATCTAATCGTAACAGCTCCATTAATAACCTTCCTTTCTCTCATCTTGTCTCTCTCACCGTTAATTAGCAGTAATTTTCAGCAGGAACGCTCCTTTGTCTCAGCAGGAAGAGGATAAGTACAAAAGTAGAACAAATCGAGAGGGTTTGTGTGAGAAATAGACACACAGTGTTTGCCATCAGAAGCTGTATGCTGTCACTCTGGGACAGGAAGTCACCTGACATCATCCAAATTGTAGAAAGACTCACCTGAAGGATCGTAGCAGACGATACGCCTTCCCCAGATCTGACACCCGTCTGCAGAGAGGAGCCACAGCCAACTCCATCTGAAACACACACACACACACACAACACATGTAGTTTAGCGCTGGACATGCAGACGGACGGAAAGGCCATTTGTTCTAAGTGATGCCATCCAAGATGGCGAGAAAAGGGTCGAGTTGAAAGAGTGCTGTGCTTCTATTTGATTTGAGTGAAGAAAAAACATCAACCCGAGCATGAACCGATGAAGAGGCAGAGAAAGATGGATACAGTAAACAACGAGGAAGCCGGAAAATAGCCTTCTCTTCCTCACCTGAGCGAAGTCGGCCGCCAATTTCATCTTCCCTCCTTCCACGAGCGGGCGCAGGAGGCTGGCGTGGCGAATGAACAGGGTGATGGCACGCTGGGCGATGTTCTCTGTGCTGTCGTACAGGAAGTCCAGACACTGCAGTGGGCGGAAGTAGTCATTCATGACTCGTGTGATGAAATACTGCAGCTCACGCATGTACAGAGAACACGGCACTTCTGGACGCCCGCCCGCCAGGAGAGGACTATACACAAACACACAGAGAAACTGTAGTGTACTGTTATCTTGTAATGTGACCGTGTACAACAGTTACAAGCTTCATTGATTTCCTTAGTCATATAATCAATATCATAGATGTGTAGCTACTGGAACTGCCTGGAAAAAAATACAAAACACACACACACACACACACACACACACACACACACACACACACACACACACACACACACGGTTAGAGCCTGTTCCAGATGCCTTATATCACACAAGGAAAGCCCTTTCATTAATCTCACAATTTTCATGTCAATTGAGTCCTAATCAGGTGCAATACAAATGTTTCCAGCGGCAAGACGTTAGTCTGTCCATACTTGTTGTTGGGAACCAAATTTAGCATTTAGCAACAGGCTACTTGAGGCGTTTAATGCATTGAGGACTGCATTTGTTATTTCCAAAAATGTCTTCCTCAAAATGACTTAAAGATTTGTTAATGAATCATTGCGGTACCGTAATCGTTAAGAGGATTTTAAACCATTATCATTATCATTCCTTACGATTCCCATCAGAACTGCTTCATGATGTGACAATCACAGCCAATCAGAAAATATTTAATGTCATACAACAGTTAGTTCTGATCCTCGAATCTGATTGGACGAGATGCGTTGCAAGAGTGCTGATATCTCAGAATAGCAGCACTCGGATGCAATACTGTTTATATCACTCCGCTTGTGTTCGTGGCATTCCAAACTAAAGTGTAAAAGCAGCGCAGATGTGTCTTTTCATTGTTCCTTGTGACATAAAAGATATTAGTCCTCTAACGGATGACAACCACGACTCCCGGGGCGGATCGGAGGCAGTCCTCTGGCCCCTGGTGGATGGAACACCCCGACGCGTTCTCTGGGAAAGAAGGGGTCTCCCCCGCCCATGGCAGTGATTCTCTCGCTCCAGGCGTTCAGCTGGTAGCCCCTCCCCGCTCGTGGTCAGCGGTCCTCTCTTGACCCCGCCACGTTTAGCGGCTGGTAGGGGTCTACCCCACCCCTGGCAGTGGCCCTGACCGCTCCAGGCGGTCGACTAGGAGCCACTTCTCCCCTCGTGGTCGGTGGCCGTTCCTCCGCTTCCAGGCGGCCAGGCTCCTCGCGGCTGCTCCGATGGGGTGGATGGTAGCGGCGAGAACTCCACTACGGCGTATCCCTCCTCCTTCCCGGGTTTCGGCACCAGTGTAAAAGGATATAAGGGAAAGGAGGAGGTGAGAACCGGCTTGACAATATAAATAACAGTGTAATGAAAAACTTACACAAACACACACATATGACGGACAGCTGCTCGTAAACGCTCTCTCACTGACACCGCCATCTGCAGTCAGCCTTTATCCCTCTCGGAGGCTTGATTAGCCTGATAAGGGACCGTGTGTGTAGAATCACGACGCGGCCCCGCCCTCCGCCCTGTCACACTATTAAAGTAAGAAATAATAGGCTCCAATACAGAGCGACACAACCCAAATGACACGCTTCAGTGTAACTGGAATGCTTCAGGGCGATCCTCGCAGCGCATTCAAAACTCAACTATTTCTTTAAGCAGTGTCAGACAGAATCCAAAAAATTATTTAATCCCTCCACAACACTTCACAAATACGGGAATATTACTTAAAGCCAGGGCTGCAATTAGGAATTCTTGGGCCGGTACAAAATGGGTTCAGCAGGCCCCCTTCCACTCCATAGTCTGACGGGGCGTGGGGTGCAGTTTGGGTTATCCCATCAACTTGTGCTACTCTGATGCCTTTCATGGTTGTACGCTGTCTCTGTGTTTATATCCACGTCTCCTGCTCAATATGGAATACCCTTTCTGTGGACAAACACAGAACTACTTTCACTTTCACCTGGAGCTTATCTTCTGATGCTGCAGTGTATTGTTCACCATGTTGCAAAAGCCTGTATTTTTTGTAATCGTCATAGGTAACATTTGTAACAGTATTGTAACAGTAAACATACAAGGCACGGCGATTCTCAGTACACAGAAGGAATAACAACATTGCCGTTTATCAAGCGCTGAAACTGGTGCAGAAGAATCTGGAATAATGATAAACATTGCAACAATCACCTCTTTGCAACCTGAACTGGTTCAGAAGGTTAAATCTTTGTGACACGCTAAAAACAATCTCGACGCAGCACAACAAATGAAACGGAACGCAGGTGTCTCGATATGTGTTTCTGAGACCTGAAGTCATTTTTAACGTGACACGTTGTCTAAAAATGTGCCGGTCCTGCATGAGACACTGAAGAAACAGCGAGACGCGGCGCAGCAGTTAAGGACGTTCGTCCAACGCGTTTACAAAGGAAAAGAATGAAAAAACTGAGCAGACTCACGCAAAAACACGCTCTGTGTGAACGGCCCCCAACTCATCCGTTCGCACGTATCTGGGAGTGAGAGTGCGTGGGCGAAACAAGTTCGGAAGGCCTGTATGTTTTTTCCGAACCCAGAGTCGTCCATGAAAAACTGACCCAAACCCGGCGGCTTCTAACGTAAACGCATAGTTCTGTGTGTACCCAGAACAAAATATCACTCAAGCGGTTTTTGCAGAGCTTTAACAGGTTAAAACGGCTACTGTCCAGGCCCCCCTCAAGCCAAAAGGTCCAATTCTCCCCCCTTATTGGCGGGCCTGCTTACAGCAGGTAATTTAACAATTGACAGAGATCATTTTGAAGTATATAAAAAGACTAAACCTAAAACATTAAAGAGACAAAACTTCTTGCAGAGGGTTTTATTGTGCTGACTGTTATTCACTGTTAATCACAGCAAGTTATAATCACGAAAAATCACTTGCAAAAGTTGCAATTGTTCAAATAATTTCAGATAATTTGCATCTCCCATTTAAACCACCACCACTAAAAATATTAGGACACAAACTTTGTTTGGACAATCATTTTAAGGAAGAGGCTTTATTTTCTTAATGGAAAATATAATTTCTTATTTATTTTCTTGTGATTTTGGGCAAAATGTGACCCAGACATGTCTCTTGAGATTCACACTTTTAACTCCTCTCCAAAGGAGTAAAAAATTCCCCCAAGTCTTCATCTGAGCAGCTGCTGTTGACATGATGAACACCAGAGTGTTTCCAGACTAGGACGACTCAATAGTTTGTTTATTCCTCAGCTGTCTTCCCTCAGGAGTGCCCTTCAGAGGGGACATAAATAAAGCAAGCCCACCAAGCCTGACTCGGAGCCTGAGGACACCAGCGGTCCTGCAGGGACGAGAGATGTGGACAATGCTGAATCACAGGGGTGACAGTTTAACCTTTTGTGCGACCTTCGGGACATTTGTCTTTTTCATTTCCCACCCACAACCTCTCCGAGTTCTCCCAGCATGTCATATGTTTAACCCATTAGATGTTGGGGTCCAACAGTACCGCTGTGTCCTGAGGAAGCTGGGAAAGATGGACAATTTGGAATGCCCAATTCCCACTACTTAGTAGGTCCTCGTGGTGGCGCGGTTACTCACCTCAATCCAGGTGGCGGAGGACGAATCTCAGTTGCCTCCGCTTCTAAGACTGTCAATCCGCGCATCTTATCACGTGACTCATTGTGCATGACACCACTGAGACTCGCAGCACGTGGAAGCTCATGCTACTCTCCACGATCCACACACAACTCACCACACGCCCCATTGAGAGTGAGAACCACTAATCACCACCACGAGGAGGTTACCCCATATGACTCTACCCTCCCTAGCAACCGGGCCAATTTGGTTGCTTAGGAGACCTGGCTGTCACCATTTTGGCTGTGTCAATGCCACAGCATAAATTTTGATATTTCAACCTCAGTTCCTATAATACAGCTATAATACACTGTGCACACAAAATAGTCACACTCGGGACCTTCAGGACAAAAATGTCCCCATTGAAACCCATTAAAACGGCAATATTTGATCCCAGTGCCATTAAAGATTAAAATCATGTATTCTATGATTTTATGCTTTTCATTCCGGAGCCCTGACTTCAAAATTGCAATTTTTGTATTTTCCACCAGATGGCGCCATTTTTCTCATATTTCACCTATGGAGCAAATACAAGCTTTTTCCCTATTTTCTGATTGCTGTATTATAGAGCACTGCAGGACAATAGAATAAATGATGCAGCTAAAATTGTGTGGATGTGTTGGTATGGATGTCAGAGTGTGTCTGTGTGTGATACAACAGTGGCATTATGTAAACTGACTGGCATTTAAAGGGTTAAATCCTGAAAATGAATGCATATTTGGTTTGATCAGGACTGATGTTGGTTAAGAAAATTAACACAATGAAAGTGGAAAGTAATATTAATCTATAATATTATTATGGCAGTTTTTTGTCCTCGAAGGACCTCTGAGTAACCTTTTTTTTTTTTATTGACACACAAGGGTTAAATGTTATCAAACTCTGGCACAGCCCTTCCTGTTCTATTCACCAGACAACCCAGACCACTGAAAGACGCAGAACAAAATGAGAGAAAACAAGACTTGAATGAAGGACAGAGGACTGGGAAATGTGTCCTTTATAGCAGTCAAACACACACACACACACACTTCCTGTTGTCAGTATGATATAATCGCAATATTAGCTCATAACATCAGAAATACATTAGTTTTTCAGCAGTACAGTTTAGAAGTTTGTTTATAACAAGTTTTGTAGTTTAATGGAAATTAATGCATTTAACACCAAACATGCAATTGACAAGAATAACATTTTTACTGATGACTCTGAGATCTGTGGGCCATTTCTCTGAAAACTGAACTAAACAAATTGCGCTAGTGTTGCACGGTATGCCACTCAAGTGTCGTGGTACCCAAGACTCAAAATATCCCATCGTACAGGTGCACGATAACAACGGTTTATTTATAAGCTACTGTTTGTGTAGCTACTATTTTTTGCTCCGGCAAAACTTTCATTTCAATCAAAGTTGTCTGCAATAGCATAAAACAACTAGACAAAACTAATTATTTCTGAATGCATTGAATGTTGAAATAAGGTGAGACAAGAAAGACATAACTGGAAAGTAACAATAATAAATAGTGCTCACATGGTACGAAAGTAAACGTCACGTTAATGCTTGTGAAAAAGCCCATGAGGGGAGAACACACAAACTTTGGCATGCATGCACGCTGCTTATATGTGACCGTCAGAAAATAGACGCAGCACCAGCGGACACACAAGTGACCGTATCATGAGTTAGTCAGATGATCTACTTATGAGTGAAGATAGCATATAAAAATACATATGTCCACATTGTGTGGAATTTGTCTCCCCCAATCCAATGCGCACCACTTAACCTTCCATTTCAATGACCTTTTTGACTTGATCTATGATAGGACTAAAGGGAAAGCATTTTTATACACATTTGGGGGAGATTTATTTCCAATTAAACATGTTGAGGTCATGTGACAAATGTGCCATTCTATTATTGTTGTTTATCATTGCATACTGTAATGTGTATATTGCACAGAATGCATTAAGCTGTAGACTAGTATTACATTTCCACAGACACACCATAGTGTGTGTATGTTGTTTGCTTACCCAGACTAATCCTCCTGGTGCATGGTAATGAGTATAGCTTCAACAGAGTCAGTGACCGAATTGAGCAGGGGCTGAACGGCACTTCTCATCAGAGCCAGAACTGACTGTAAGAGACAAACACAATAAAAGATAAACAAAGGATGGATAAAACCAACACTGAGCTTGTTGACATGCACACCAACCAATATGCTGATAACTACCAAAAATCATCTTATTTAAAAAAAACTGACAACGCAAGAAACCTGTGTTTACATGAGACTTGAAATCTATGGATTATCTGATTATCTGAAAAATGTTATCCCCTTTTCTCCCAATTTTTAATGCCCAATTCCCACTACTTAGTAGGTCCTAATCGTGGTGCTGTTACTCGCATCAATCCGGGTGTCGGAGGACGAATCTCAGTTGCCTCCGCTTCTGCGACCGTCAATCCGCGCATCTTATCACGTGACTCGATGTGCACGACACCGCGGAGACTCACAGCATGTGGAGACTCATGCTACTCTCCACGATCCACACACAACTCACCACACGCCCCATTGAGAGCGAGAACCACTAATCACCACCACGAGGAGGTTACCCCATGCGACTCTACCCTCCCTAGCAACCAGGCCAATTTGGTTGCTTAGGAGACCTGACTGGAGTCACTCAGCACGCCCTGGATTCAAACTTGCGACTCCAGGGGTGATAGTCAGCGCCAATACTCGCTGAGCTACCCAGGCCCATTTTTGAGTGCTTTTGATTCGTTTACTCATTTTTAATTGTCAATTTTAGATTTCTTAGTGAATTAATTCATATGATATGAACCTCCAATTATTTATACCATGATCAATGGAAACATGTAAATGCTTCGTGCTGCAACCCCCCCAATGTTTAAGCCAAATCTACACCCTTGGTTATTCTGAATACGTAACACTGTTAGATGTACTCCGTTAAAGCGGTTGCACACCAGGCGAGAAGCACAGGGCACAGGTTTATGCCAAAGGAACAACGTTTAAGGCCTTCACATGACCTTACACAATGTCGGCTTACTAAGCATAATTGGTTTAAAATTGTGCATGTAAACACGCTCACTGATTAAAGAAATAAGCCATAAAAGACGCCATGCCTTACAGTAGCACATGGTCTTGAGTGGCTTATTTTAGAACATCTTTGAACGTGGCTCATCCAATTCGATTTTAGTCAGTCAGACGCTTTTGTAAGTTCGTATGATGGAGTTCATGCTTTCTTGAAGGGCATTGACTCGTATCATCATCATCTCTCATGGACTCTCTTTCCATGTGATTGGCTGACATTTGCTGATGGGACATCAGTCTGACCATCGCGCGTGTCACGGGAGCGGAGCAGTCTGCTCGGCCCTCCCCCTCCGCGTCCTAGCCTCTTATCAAGCTCTCCATATCTGCGCGACATCAATGCAAACACAATAGGTCTCTGGGAGCGATCATCGCAGGTCATCTGCGAAACTCCCTGCGAGCAGGAGATAAAGATGAATCTCCAGCACTCATCTCTTGCTCTAAACTCCTTCAGAACAAAGTAACATTGGCGTCCTTGGCAGACTCAACGTTTACCAACATTCCTTGCCCAGTGCGGCAACTGGGTAGCAGTAGTGCGAATGCTAGTTCACGCATTGACATGAAAAGCAGAGAACAACCAGATGATTTTGGTAGTTATTAGCATATTTGTGTGCATGCATTCGCCCTCTACTTATGCAGATTGGTCAAGATGAATTTTGCATTGCCTTCGCCAATTGGTGCATTGAGGGCGCTCCTGAGGTAATGCATGAGCGAAGGCCACAAGACAGTTTGTCCTCATCAAGTGAGCCATTTTGGACCAGGCCAGTGAGATGAAGTATCCCATGGCAGAGGAGTGAACCGACACACTTCCTGGAGGACGCTGGCCATTAAAGTGTGGCAGTATGTTTTCACATTGGACTGTTGTGCTTACACTCAAAGATCAAGGGTTAAAGTGTGTGTGTGCGCGCTTTGCTCTATACAGCTGGCAGGTTTTTGTTAAAAGCGAAGAAGGGGAACAGAATGACCGGTTTACTCATCTGATAGCCAATTTAACTCCAGCGAGAGAGCGCTGAATTCAGAGCAGCTCAATGTTTACCCAATTACTTTCCAAAACCACCTCCAGACTCAGTGTGTGTGTGCGTGTGTGTGTCAGCAGCATCTATATCAAAATTCTGCCCCTCAGTCTGTTCAATGTCCCTTGTGCGCCCCTGTTAAACTCTCCATCACAAACAAAAACCAAAAACCTTGTGTTGCATCAGGCAACACTGATAAATGTTTTGAATGTGAAGGACATTACCTGCTGCAACCTGATATTTATGGAGGGCCAAATTACTCCAAATTAAATCCTTAAATGTTAAAACAAATACATAATGAAATCATAGAAAAACGATTCAATCCTTAAATCACTAAATAAACCAATTAATGCAGCTTGCATTTAATTTTAGCACTTTTTGTGGTTGATTTTACAAATCAAGCATGAGTTTTGTGTCTTTTCAATTTCAAGGTAATGGCTATCACTCAAGAACAGTGCTAAACTTTATTTAGGAATTTATTGATTTATTTAGGGATTTAGGGTGTGTTCACACTTGTAGTTCGGTTCTCTTGGTCAAGACCATAGACTGTAAAAAAGATGGACGACGCCCCTTCTCTCTTTTCCATTGGTGAGAACTGAAGCCGCCAGTGTCCCGATATGGCGCTGACATCTTGGGACTTGAGTCTGCGCAGTTGCGATTTCTGGACCAGACCTGCGCAGTAGTGAGCAGGAAATAAAGCTGCGAAATCAAGGCCCCGCCCTCACTCTCGCCGAATCAATCGCAAGCACACGCCCCTGCACTTTTGACTTTTGACGGTGTGAAATAATGATAGAAATTTAGATATTAAATTTAAAGCTCCAATCTCCTCAGTCCTCTGAAGATACCGAAAAAAGTCAGTTGGTGCTTCAGTGACTACTTCGCTCAGAGAAACTGTCAATCACAGCTGTCAATCATGATGTCACAGCACCGTTTTTATAGCATCAAATAACGAACTAAAAACAAACACTTGAAATGACATCAACGTGATAGAAACGACAGTAAATGACAGAAACTATCTTTGGAAAAAAGATATGTGAAGCGTAATTTAATTGTTTAGTTGGTCTCACGTCCCGTTGAATAACATGGGGAGGCGGGGTTTATGATCTATACTAGGACCAGTCACCGGGGGGCGATCGAGACGTTTTGGCTTCACTTTTGAGGGCTTGTGCGGCACACTTGGTCAAGACCAAAAATTAAAATTATTTATTTAGTCCTGGTTCGCTTGATGTTCACACTGGCATTTTTAACACCAAAACTAATGATACAAAACCAAAGGAATCAGGGAAAAGTCACGACCTGATTGGACATATTTTATGACGTATATTTCTTGATGCAACTCACCGAACATCCAAAACAATGCTGGCTGCAGGGCGAAATGCGCTCGTTGGATGTATATTTGTATATATGGTGGCACAATATGTGGTGCAACCAACATCTAGGCAGAAATTTTGTTGTGACAAAAATCATAAATCAGAGAAAATCTCTTTACAAAACTGTGTGTGAAGTTTGATTGATTGATTTATTAAATGTCAATATTTAAAAATTTTTTATGAAAAGGCACATTTTGTTCAGGTTTGCGTCACACAACGCAAAGAAAATGTTCGCCTTGCATCGCTCGCGTGAGTTTGACCGCTGGATTATAAACTTTTGTTTAAACTCGCGTTCGCGCGAGTAACGCGAATCCGCGAGTATTCCCCCTTCTCTTCCGGAAAAGGACAGGAGGCGGGGCTTCTACGACTTGGTTCATGGTAAAGTTCAACCAATAGCTGGAATCAAGTAGACGCGCATATTTTCAGAACTTACCAGGTAGTCCAACTTCCTCGCTCACGTTCCTCCAAGCGATGTCTTTTTTCATCTCTGTACATGTTTGACCATTCATCTATTTTTCCAGATTTCTTCTGGTACTACATCAGTACGTCAGTGACATCCGGACAATCTCAATGCTGATAGGCTTTCGCGACAATGCGGATATTTCGCTCGAGTCGAAACATGTAAACTCGCACGAATACGTTCGAGTCGCACCATTCGCTTCATTCGTGCCGCCTGGTGAATCCGAGTCTATTCGCATCTTTGCATTGACTTTGTATGTAATCACGCCGTGCGAAACGCTCGCTGTGCGTTGTATGTGAACGCACCATAAAACCAACAAACAAGCATTAATATATATAACAAATGAACTGACATGTGGTCGCTGGTGTGCGTTTATAAGCTATTTTACAACATCTTTAAATGTGGCTCATACAATCAGAATTTCGTGTTAGTAACATCCATTTAATAATGTTAGTTTTACTGTTTTACCACATGGATATTAAAATGTGACCTATTTTTTTGTTACATTTTCAGCCATTTCATGACATATACAGTGCTGCTCCACAGACATAAAATTACCCATACCATGATAAACGATTTTCAACCCCTAATTTAAGTGCATTTATTGTTGTTGAACGGCGTTTTACCTCTAAAGATGCAGTGAGCGCTTGTTCTGCGGCCGGAGGGATGTTGCCCATCCCAGATATTACCTGAAAAAACACACAAGTCAGCATATTTAAACACCATCAGAACATTGGATGGTAATTTCTCTTTAAGATCACCGTAAAGGCCCTATAAAATAATCGTACTGAAACAAGCGGCTCCACTTTTCACCAGTAAAACTTTGATCCCGTTCAGTATAAATATTTAATCACAGACTAATCTCTTTTTATTACCGTATTAATCACACCGACACTGTTGGCTGACATGTTTTTTTAATGGGGGAGTTCGGGAACTACATCAACCGGTGCTACATAGCCAGTTTTTAGAACTATAATGTCTTGTATGAGAGGTGGCGTCCTTACTTTAGCGACGGCCTGTTGCAAACGGTAAAGAGAGTTCACCACCGCAATATTCCTCCTCTGGCCCTCCGTGAGAGGCCCGATCACCTGACTGGCATCACCCTGCATACACAGCTGAGACAAAGGGAGAAAAAAGGAGAGATTAACAAGATTAAAAGAATCGTTCGGCAAAATATGAAAACTTTGTAATCGTGTACTCATCCTGATGTTGATCTAAACCGGTTTGGAACAACATGAAGGTGGGTAAATGATTTACGAGACTGAGATTTATTATCTCTTTAAGAGTCGAGACTAAAAACTGGAGTAAATAAATGCAGAGTAAACATCAAATGCGCGGCGACCGCAGGCTGCCTCTAATTTCCTCTGATCTCCTGGCGTTCGTTTGAGGACAGAGGCGCTGGGCTCAGTGGTGGCACAGCGGTCAGCGTGCTGGGACATGACTGTCGCCATGGAGCTCGGACAGCAGAGGCAGCTGGTATTGTGGGAGCGACGGGGAGAGGAGAAACAAGGTGGATTTGTCTAGCTCAGTGCAAAACCACAGGAACTAACAAGCAGAGAGTTGTCTCGGTCATGAGCTGACAGCCGCAAACAAACACGTATTCATGCAGCTCTGATGCTGCAACACTGTCCACAAAACAGCCCAAACGACTCAAAGAACAAATAATACTAAACTCGGAATTGTAAAGAAGTGGCACAGCTGAGGAAATTAAATTGGACCAGGTATGTCCGGGTCATATTTCATCCCAAAATCAAAAGATGAAAAATTATATAAAGTCCAATTTTTGGACATTATGATTTTTTTCTTTTGCATTGTAACATTATTTTCATTACAATTAAGCACATCCCAATACACTATTATTAAATTATTATTTTTTTAAATGCTTGTTATACATTTTAAATTGTATAATATGTATTATAGTATTTTTGTTGTACTGCCTTAAAGTTCATTTACATTTTAAAAGCCATTGAATTACAGTATTGTTTTTACTGTAATACAGAACATGTGTTGTACTGCCTTAGTGGTCATTTTAATAAAAAATATTGAATTACAGTATTTTTGTACTTCTTGTACTCCCTTTTGGTCATTTAAATTAAAATACTAAAAAAAAAAAAAAAATTTACAGTATTATTTTTTACTGTACTTTTACGTTTTATGTTATGTACTGCCTTTCATAATTTAAATGAATATATATATATTAAAAAACTTGAACTGCCTTTGGTCATTTAAATTAATAAAATAAATTAATACAATTAAAATAATTTGATTGCTGTATTATTATTATTATTATTATTATTATTATTATTGTTGGCTGTACTCCCTTTGGTATTTTAAATTAATAAAATAAAATAAATTAATACAATTAAAATAATTTAATTGCTGTATTATTATTATTATTATTATTATTATTATTATTATTGTTGGCTGTACTCCCTTTGGTATTTTAAATTAATAAAATAAAATAAATTAATACAATTAAAATAATTTAATTGCTGTATTATTATTATTATTATTATTATTATTGGCTGTACTCCCTTTGGAAATTTAAATTAATAAAATAAAAATAAATTAATACAATTAAAATAATTTAATTGCTTTATTATTATTATTGGCTGTACTCCCTTTGGTAATTTAAATTAATAAAATAAAAATAAATTAATACAATTAAAATAATTTAATTGCTGTATTATTATTATTATTATTATTATTATTATTATTATTATTGGCTGAACTGCCTTTGGTAATTTAAATGAAAAAATAATTGAATTATTTGTAGCTGTAATACAGCAAAAAAAAAAAAAAACTTATAAAAATGTCTGAATGCATCATGGTAAGATGCAAATAAGAATTTACAGAATTTAAGAAATTGTGCTTAATATATGGCACAATGCAAAAAAATTTTTGTGGCTTTTAGGTCCATGTCTAAAAGCTTTAAAGACATATGTACTGACAAAACTCACTTTTACCAGATTTAAAATGCACATTCTTTCTCTGCTGAGAAAGCAGACCAAAAATATTGATGATGACTCATGTTGCACTAAACAGATTTTTATCCAATCAAATGCTCTTTAGAATGAGATTGTTCCTCTCCCTCCAACTTTAGCAAGCAGTAAATCTTGGATAATGACCAACAGATGTTTCAGCAAATAATCAATGATAAACAATGTTACCCAAACACAAATTGGAAGGATTTTGGGCATGTCACCCTCCATAGTGCACAATAGAGTTAAAAGATTCAAGGAATCTAGTCAAATCTTGGTGCGAAAAGGGCAAGACAAAAAACATTTCTGAATGCATGTGACCTCTGATCCCTCAGACGTCACTGTCTTAAAAAACATCATTCATCTGTAACTGATATCATAAACATGGGCTTGGGATTACTTTAGTAAACCTTTCTTAGTCAACACCACTCGCCGCAGCATCCACAGATGCAAGACTATGGAAAGGAGAAGCCGTACATCAACACTGTCTTTATGTCATGATACTTTAAAAGTAGCATGCTATTTTGAACATAGCATGCCCTTGTCAAGTGATGTAACAGGGTCTTTAATGGTCCTCAGAACAGCCAATCATTCATTTTTTCGTTGGATTTTGGGGTGAATGCACTGCTCTCTGACTAAATGGTGGAGTAAGTAAATGGTAAATGGTCTGCACTTATATAGCGCCTTTTTAAACTTAGCGGTATTCAAAGTGCCTTACACTGTGACTCATTCACACACACACACCAATGATGGCAGAGCTGCCATGCAAGGCGCTAGCCTGCCATTGGGAGCAACTTGGGGTTCAGTGTCTTCCCAAGGACACTTCGGAGTCATGTGGGCCGGGAATCGAACCGCCAACCCTGCGATTAGTGGCCGATCCGCTCTACCACCTGAGCCACAGCCACCAAAGTTGGTACAATCAATGTACTACAAAATATATATTATCAATATCACTGCTGCTACAGACAGCTTAAAACAGAACCCAAAATCAAAACACTAAATTGTAAAAAAGAAACACAATCATCAAGAGATCACACCTCTTACAGTAGGTGGTGGAGGGGGGAGGGGGGGGGGGGTTGGGGAAATCAAATTGAAGGAGAATCACACACTGTCTGCGAGGAAAAGCCACCTAGGATAGTGGCATAAGAGGTACTATGGCAACAGTCTAAAAATGGCAAGGCAACGCTTAATTAACTTTTCATGTGGCAGGTGTGGAGATGCCAAGCGAGGTGAAGTAACGCTAGCGAGGTGGGCTGCTCCCTCACACCTGATGGTTAAATTAAGCATTGCCTTTGATATATATATATATATATATATATATATATATATATATATATATATATATATGTATATATATGTGTGTGTGTGTGTGTGGCAGGGCAGAGGGCCGGGCTGGGTTGAGATGCTACACACCCGGCCCCTAATCAGGCTAATTAAGCCCTTGAGAGGGATAAGAGCGAACGGAGACGGCAGTGCGACAGAGAGAGAGAGATTTACGGACAGCTGTCCGACACCTGTGTGTGTGTGTGTGTGTTTGTGTCTCAGTTTATTATTAAACATTATTTATATTGTCAATCCGGTTCTCGCCTCCTCCTTTCCATTAATCCCGTTACACTGGTACCGAAAAATGGGAAGAAGGAGGGATGCACCGTAGTAGAGTCCTCTCCACTACCATCCACCCCAACTGAGTGGCCGTGGCCATCTGCCGGGGGACGGAGGAGCCTGAGAGCAGATGAATGGCCGCCGGCCACGAGGGGAGAAGGAGCTCCTAGCCGACCACTGCCAGGGGCGGGAGGAGACCCCTACCAGCCGCTGAACGCTGTGGGGTCGTGACGACCACGAGCGGGGAGGGGCTCCCGGCCGACTGCCTGGAGCGGAAGAACTGCTGCCATGGAGACTCTCCTGTTCCCCGAGAGGCGGGCCGTTCCATCCGCCAAGGGCTGGAGGACTGCCTCCGATCCACCCGGGAAGCATGTCTGTCGTCCATTACAGGGTGGAGGAGTGGCCGAGGACCAAGCAACGGCGTATCGGAGAACTGGCGAGTAAGTGTTGTTTTTTATTCTCTCTCTCTCTCTCTCTCGGTGCCGCTCTGCATTGGCCTTTCCCTCTCTTTTAAATTTGACTGTTTTTTTGGGGTTGAAATTACAGTGAGTTACAGTAATTTCAACTCGTCCCTCCTTTAAATTAAAAGAAGCTAAAATCTGGGTTATAGGAATAGTTCACCCCAAAATGAAAACGCTGTCATCATTTACTTTCCCTTGTATCTTTTAAGTACCATGTAGGAGGTATTTGCACTTGGTCATCTGTATTTACTGATCTAATGCTAACTGATTGAATAAACTCTTGGCTACATGAATGTATCCTCTCCAAACGGATATAAATCAGATCTTCAATTCCCGCTCTATATGCAAATAAAACAGAGTTCACTTCTGTGATTATGCAAAAAATGCAGGGCAGTGAATTTAAAAGTTGTGATTTTATTACAAGTGACTTTGCACAGTGTGCATGTATGTGTGCGTGTGTCTGTGTGCGTGTGCGTGTGCGTGTGTGTGCTGTGCATTTTGTCCCTCGTTTAGGTTAGGTTACATATGTCCATGCATGATAGCTGTGCTTATTAAAAATGTTCGGTTTCTCCTACAACGTACATCCTTTTCTTGATTTGTTATTATTTATTGCACAACACAAACCCTATGCAATTACTCTCTAATAGTTGTTACGTTTCCCCCATGCTGGCGTAGCACTGTTTACATGCATGTCTTGAACAGCCAGATGCATTTATGCTAGACCGAGTAAACCTTTTCAGGTTTTTCTATCTGTCTTGAATCCGTCTTGAAGAGTGTTTAAACCAAGTCTTTTTTGAATGATGGGATATCTCTCCTATCTGTTAAAAAACATGAAGTGACCAAGTGTAATTACCCCATAGTGTTTGAGTCATGTAAATTACATTTATGATGTTTTAGTTTGCTTTTTTGTCCCCATCAATTGCAATTGTCTGGAAGAATGCAGCTCAGATATTCTGCTAAACTTCTCCTTTGGTGTTTTACAAACAGGTTTGGAACGACATGAGAAGGGTGAGCAAATGATTGATTTTTGATTGAACTACCCCTTGAACAAAGATATATAAGACTATAAGGCTTAGATATACTTTATACGAAATCGGCGTCATTTAGAACAAAATCTGGCCATAAATAAGGGGTTTTTGCATTCATTTCGGTGGTTCGTAACATCTCACCTGGGTGAACTTTTAGGAAAACTTCTAACCGGCTGCTAAACACCTTCTTATTGCTATTGGTCCACATCATCGGTAGGTGTGCCCTCAAGCTCCGCCTACTAATTTGTTTACATCGTTCAGTCAGTATTCAGAGGTATTAGCGAGCTGGTGCAAATGTACGTACCTACATCGGTACAATCGTTCACATAGAGACATTTTTCAAGACCATGTCATGTGATTTTTAATGAGTCTAAAAGTAATCAAATCTACTGAAATACTCGAGTACCCATTCACACATCTGCCCAAATTAAGATGTGCCTCAATCATCATTCTTTTGTCTGTATTCTGAACATTAAAAGTCATTTTTACACCCATCTTTGCAGTAGTATTGGTGTCATCATGAATTGTAACCGGCGCATATAGCGTGTTAGCACTAGCGTCATCAATTAAAAATGTAAACAAGACAAATTACAAATTTTCTACAGCATATATATTACTTGAAATCATCATAGATTGGTGAAAACAACACTTTTACTGACCTCATGTGAGTTATATGCATAGAATGAGGCATTAAGGATAACACATTTTTAAGGTTTTACATGTAGCGTCCTCATATTTAAATGCTCCTCTAAACGCATCCCACCTAGAACGTGTTTTTACCCCTGAAAGACGAATGCAGAATAACTTCTCCGGACGTATAACAGGGCTTTAAGAGACTTTTGCTGTTGTGAGGACCTCATCAAATTTCTGACTAAGAGTTTTATGCATTATGCTACTTTAATACAGTCATGTCAAGTCAGGACGTTCAAGAAAGTTCAAGGTTTGCCTTTGAGTTTGACTGTTAATGCAGTTCACAGGGTTTGGATTGGCCCTCACACACATCTGTATGAGAACCAGACTCTCATTTTTCATCCGCCTGCTGACACAAGACAGGTAGAGTGAGTGTAGCAGTGAGTCTAGGACAGACACCGGTCTAATGCAATCACACACACTCACTGGCCAGCCTTAATCAATCATACCTCCAGCTCAGAGAGAACGAAGATCGCCCTGGATGAACAAGCTGGGACATTTAACTTAAACAGCAGAGCAGAAAAAAATCAGCACTAATTATGCATTTAACTTCTGTACATTGAGCAAAACCATCTCTTTGAAAGTTCAATAGGGGTAAAAACACTCTGAACACCTTAGGGACATTTATCAAGAAAAAGTCTGAATACTTCGAAAATTAAAAGCACACCTATCCTCAACATGCCAGACGATTTGAGTTCATTGCCGAAGTTTAATTCTTGGGGTAAGCGGTTTGTAGCAAACGCCACTTATAATGTCACAGAGCATCTACCGACCAACCGCTGCATTCTGATGTGACCTCACTCCTTATCCTCACCTTCGCCTGATCGGTTGAGCCGCTATTTTGAGTCCAAATCAACTAGCGACTTTAACTAGCTAGGTTTGGTTCATCCTTGCCTCTTGTCCAGGTCACGGCTCTCAGCAGGCGCTCTGATTCTCTTGCGTTCATTTAGACAAGCCCTGCCCTTCCCCTGCTCTCATAATGAGCTCAGTCGCTGGTCGTTTGTGTGTGTGTGTGTGTGTGTGTGTCACCTCCGCGGCGGGGTTGAGGGCCATGAGAGCCGACAGAGTCTCGGGTTCAGCCCAGCTCATTATTTCTGTGTGTCTTACCAACTGTTCTGACTTCACGCAGAAGAGCTGAACTGTCTTGGCGGCGTTCTTGGCCACCGCGATTGTCAGGGCAGGGTCCACTGATGCAACGTTCAGCTCGCTAACAGGTAGAAAATTCCCCATGCTGGCGGAAATGCGATCATTCAAAAAAGACTTGGTTTAAACACCCTTCAAGACGGATTCGAGACAGATAGAAAAACCTGCAGAGGTTTACTCGGTCTAGCATAAATGCATCTGGCTGTTCAAGACACGTATGTAAACCTTTCTCCGACCAAACAGTGCTACGCCAGCATGGGGGAAATGCGAAAAACTTTTTATTTTTCTTATTTGCAAGCATGTAATTCTGGTTCTGTTCACTCCATCTCTCTCCAAATAGTCTTATTTCATTCCACTAGATGGCAGCAAGTTATAGAAGAAATAATATTTCCTCTATCACCTTCGGTCACAAAATGCCGATCTAAAATGTAGGTGGCGCTCTAACGCATTTTAGCCCTCACAGATGTGCTCGTCCATAGACATTCAGTATAATTTTCAGCTCACGCAACACCCCCATTGTTCCATCGAATATCTCGGCCTCTGAGTGGACTACAATTTCAATCTAGGTGTCATTGGAAAGCTGAGATCCTCCCCTTTGTGATGATGTACAACAGTTCATCATCAATAGTCGATAACATATATGTCTGATGATTTATTTAAAATGCTTTACTGCTGGGTTGCATATTTTGTTCTGGACATGTAAGATATAAAATTGGATTATTCACACAAGCATGCTCACAGACAAGTTAAAAATGGCTAATTCTTTTGAAAACTTGCTAAGGTAAAATTAGCTATTTGGTGCTTACAGCAGCAGTGATCAGCGCCTTAAAGTGACGCTTGTATTTTATGTCTTACAAATATCATATTTCATCTTTTAACTTGTATTAGTGCAACAGAATAAACTATACAGTCGCATTCATGAGAATGAGAGCTTTCTTTTGCTATACAGTATGATTTGCCTATTTACATGATATTTGAAAGACATGCCATTTAGGTGGCGCTGATTTGGGACACAAATGTTTTTAGGCCTTATTTTGTTATTTTATGTAACATAAATATAGAAGTGTGTCCGCAGAGTTGAAGAGGTTAAAGAGAAACTGACCATATTTTATGTATACCATTTTCATGTAATATTTGTCTCTTTTTTGCAAATGTGTGAACGGCTTGTAATGCAACTTAAAAATGAGCCCTTCCTGGACTTCCTAGGTTGCCTATTAAAGCCTGTAGACTGATTTTCATGTGAAGGCTGCGGGTCGCTTTTGGCGGGAAAATCCAAAGGATGTGATGTTTATGCTCCCGAGAGCCTCAGACAGTAGCTTCTCTTCCGCTATTCAACAGCGACAACAAACTGCAACACTACATAACATTATCTTAGAGATGCAATCCAGCAATTGTCCGGCTCCCAGAACAACACGACTCCTACACAAACTCAGAGTTAGCCAAAAAAAATGTATCTACTGAATCCCGTCTGGCTAAGTGGAAACGTGATCATGGTTGAATTGAATCTTATTGGACAGGTAAACTTAGATAACGGCAAAGCGTGTGAAATATAGTGCCATTAGGATGGATCTGTGTCATTTTAGCTAACTAGATCTTGCCTGCTAACGCTGATGAATTGCAAGCTACCTTGCTTCGTAACTTTCAAATAATTTCAACGATCTTCTCTTTATACTAAAAGTCAGTTTAATGTCAATGTTAATCTGTAATTATTCAGCAAGCTAAACTAGAATAATACATTAAATGAATACTAGACAATGTTCAAGATAATGCAAAAAGCTCCATTCATTAGTGGAACGTAACTTGGTTATACAGGAAATATATACAATTATCTGTTATTATAAAACAATAGTGCATCAATATCTCAAAAAGACAGTTGTGAAGGAATCACATCAATACTGAATTGTGTCAACATATTTATAATGTACAGTCTTATTTTATAAACCGCTACTGTCATCATCCACCAGATTTAGCTAACCGCTATTGATAAAGCTGGCTAGCTAGCTAACGCCGACATAGGCTATCGTATAAATGCAGTCAATGCATCATGCAAAGAAAAGTGATTACTTCAAACTACAGTCTCGCATAGTCATTCCGATATCCACACTTTGTTTTAGCCCTGTTCCAGCACTGGAGAGTTTGTAGTAAAACAATAATAACTGTGTAATTTTAATTATGCTACCTCATCTGTCAGCATGATGCCGGTGAATCACATTCAGCCTCTTTGAACGTTAAGTCGTTGTTTTGTCCGATGCACGTTTGCTCGCGTCACTATGGAGTGTGTGCACGAGCACGAGCAACAGGTAGCTGCTGCAGTTCACGCAACGGCCACAGGTGTCACTAACAACAAGGGTTTCTGAACAATGAATGGAAAAAGAAAATCGATATTGCAAAAGAATTGAGCCAAGTTGTTGCAGCTATGAAATCCTCTCGTTGAGCCTCAGTGAGCTTAAAAAGCACAAATCCCTAATCTCCAACCACTCTGACAATAACATCATCAAATAAAGAGAATACAAATGGCAAAATGACAGAGTGAAATATAATAAAATGCATTTTCATTAATATGGTAATAACTTTACCGGTGAGTAAATGCTCATAACAAATATATTATGCACACTGTTCCCTACGCAGATGATTTGACTAATGCATAATTGAGCAGTTCAGCACGCAAGCCTCTTAAAATAGGATTCAACCTTTGTTACGCCACCACAGGAACGTTCGTTCAACTAGGAGTTAAAAGGACGTTTATAAAATATATCTGTGAGTGAAGCTTAACTTTCCTCACTTTATAAAACGGTCATGCACTGTATGTTTCAAAACCGAACTACTCAAACATGTTTGACTGTCAGGAAACGTTTCCTCAGGGACGGAGGTGAGGTGCGTATATGATGTGGCAGAACGGAGAAAAGTCTCTGTGATATTCTAGTCTCTAGATATGGCTTATAGATAAGTGTTGGGATGTTTTTGTCAGGTGAAAATCATATAACTTGGAAAAAAGTGAGATTTGATCATGCACTTTCATTGCACAAGCGGTGCAGGATGAGCCACGTGCTAAAGTTGGGAGAACATAAGGTTATAAGAGCCAAAACTCAAGCTATAAAATAAAATAAACCACAGCAGCACTCTGACTGTTATCGACTTCATTCATATGGGTCCCGTGGGTTAAAACAATGCTACAGGCAAAGACAGCTTCATATCGAACATTCAGAGAGACTTTTGCTCTGACTCTGACTTGCTATTTGAAAGGCAAACAGCTCGGGAAAGAATTCTGGGAAGAGGCAAGGAAGCTCTCAGCAGTCACAAAGTATTTTAGGACAAAGAGGGAGAGATAAATCATTTAAGATCTTCTTCGATGGCTTGGGGAGCAGTTGAGTCCATAACAATCGACCGAAAACTAAAATGTTTTCTGGCGGCCTCTAAGCAGAGCATCTTTGGCAGGTATATGAATAGTGCACCAAATATTGACATTTCTGTCATTATGATCAAAATCACCCTGATTTCGGTACAAGCCTGTATGCTGTTATTAACAACTTCAGTTTTAGTCTATAGTCTTGTAAGGGGGTTAATGATGGGCAAGTAGGAGGCGAGAACCGGCTTGTCGGGCTACTCAGTCACCCGGCAGATGGTAGCGGCGCTCCCCTGGGTGGATGGTAGTGTCGAGGAATCTGCGACGGGCATCCCTCCTCCTTCCCAGGTTTCGGCACCAATGTAAGGTGGTTAATGATGGGCAAGAAGGAGGCGAGAACCGGCCTGTCAATATAAATAATATTTAATTAAACTCAAATCCAAAACACACAAACATAAACACACACATGATGGACATGCCCATAATTCTCTCTCTCTCTCGAACCGTCGTCACCGGCCGCCTTTATCCCTTGCGCACCCCATCAGGTCGATTGGTGACGGGCGTGCGACATTCTAGCCCGGCCCCGCCCCCCTCCGCTCCACAAGTCTATTCCTGATTCACGCACAAAGTTACCGTATGGCTTTAGAAAACTTGTAATTTATGAGTGATATGGGCAACTTTTATGGTCCTTTTTGGAGCCGTGGTCACTATAAACAGTCGCTCTTTGGTAAAACGCAGCATAAAGACAGAGTTTCCATTTTGGGGTGGACTATCCCTTTAAAAGTCGTGCAATGCAAGCCCACTTGGGTCTGGTGAATATCATTTTTCAAACAGGGCTTGATACAGGCTTAGAGGAGAATAATGCACAAACATTTGGATAATGAAAGTAATGTAAAAGCCCCTTTTTGATTCCTATTGATCCGAGGGAGAGAAGCACAGATCGTCATTAGCTTGTAATAACAGGCAGCGATCAATAGGGCTGTACCTTCGAGGCCTGGGTTTAAATTACAGCGTTTTTGAAGGGAGGACATGCCAACTGAGATCCTTCGGTTCTAATTAAGATGGGCACCAAGTGAGCAGGGGTTAAATGAGGAGGCTCTTTTGTATCTGAGAATGCACTCTATAATACGGACACAAAAGTGCCAAAGTGATGAAGTCAGAAATGCTATTCAAATGTATTCATTTGGCAGAAGCAATTAGCTTATCTACAACAACGTTTTGTCTTGGGATGGGCTCTTTCGACAAAGTGGAGATTGCTACAGGGAACTAAGCCTATAATAGATTCATGGTGCTGTTCTATGACGACAATGCTTAAAAGTTGCTAAGACAAATTCCATAGACTATGGAAAATATTAAATATAGCCAATAACAAAGTACAGGACAGTCAATGAAATCCATCCCAACAAAATTTGAATGCTTTTTAGGAATAAAAGCCTCTGCTTTGGTTGAACCTCATTGGAGGCAAATGCACTTCACACATGAATAGGGTTGGGAAGTGAGAACCTGTTCCATTTTTTATTGATTGTTCATGACTTTCGGTCCTGTGACGGTTCAAGAATATGCAATTTTCCACAAACGGAAATGGACCATCATAGTAAAATACTGACAATGTTTCCTGCATCACAATTCAGTGGCAGTGCTACTCCTCTACTGAGTCTACAGTGCAAAACATACAGTGCGACCAGTGTAGTCTGATTCCCGAACTAATGTCTCTAATGAACCGGTTCTTTTGAATCTACAGTGCAAAACATACAGTGCGACCAGTGTAGTCTGATTCCCAAACTAATGTCTCTAATGAACCGGTTCTTTTGAATCTACAGTGCAAAACATACAGTGCGACCAGTGTAGTCTGATTCCCAAACGAATGTCTCTAATGAACCGGTTCTTTTGAATCTACTGTGCAAAACATACAGTGCAACCAGTGTAGTCTGATTCCCGAACTAATGTCTCTAATGAACCGGTTCTTTTCAATCTACAGTGCAAAACATACAGTGCGACCAGTGTAGTCTGATTCCCAAACGAATGTCTCTAATGAACCGGTTCTTTTGAATCTACAGTGCGAAACATACAGTGTAACCAGTGTAGTCTGACTCCCGAACTAATGTCTCTAATGAACCGGTTCTTTTGAATCTACTGTGCAAAACATACAGTGCAACCAGTGTAGTCTGATTCCCGAACTAATGTCTCTAATGAACCGGTTCTTTTCAATCTACAGTGCAAAACATACAGTGTAACCAGTGTAGTCTGATTCCCGAACTAATGTCTCTAATGAACCGGTTCTTTTGAATCTACAGTGCAAAACATACAGTGTAACCAGTGTAGTCCGATTCCCAAACTAATGTCTCTAATGAACCGGTTCTTTTGAATCTACAGTGCAAAACATACAGTGTAACCAGTGTAGTCCGATTCCCAAACTAATGTCTCTAATGAACCGGTTCTTTTGAATCTACAGTGCAAAACATACAGTGTAACCAGTGTAGTCCGATTCCCAAACTAATGTCTCTAATGAACCGGTTCTTTTGAATCTACAGTGCAAAACATACAGTGTAACCAGTGTAGTCCGATTCCCGAACTAATGTCTCTAATGAACCGGTTCTTTTCAATCTACAGTGCAAAACATACAGCACAACCAGTGTAGTCCGATTCCCGAACTAATGTCTCTAATGAACCAGTTCTTTTGAATCTACAGTGCAAAACATACAGTGTAACCAGTGTAGTCCGATTCCCGAACTAATGTCTCTAATGAACCGGTTCTTTTCAATCTACAGTGCAAAACATACAGTGTAACCAGTGTAGTCCGATTCCCGAACTAATGTCTCTAATGAACCAGTTCTTTTGAATCTACTGTGCAAAACATACAGTGTAACCAGTGTAGTCCGATTCCCAAACTAATGTCTCTAATGAACCAGTTCTTTTGAATCTAAAGTGCAAAACATACAGTGTGACAGTGTAGTCCGATTCCCAAACTAATGTCTCTAATGACCAAATTCTGTTTAATCTATATCATGAAACACAGCACGTCCTTGTAAATAATTGGAGATGAGGCGAGTGTAATCGTTTCTCCATGGAGCCACCGAGACCCAGGTAAAGTGTTGAGAGTGCAGACTGCAGAGAAATATATCAGAGAGTTTACAGGCTTGGAAAGAGAAAGGGTTAATAGTGCAAAGGCAGAATACTGTACATGGGTAATAAGAGATTCAATCCGATTGCAGTGTGATGAAAGCGAGAGCGGAGGAAAGGATAGAGACGCGGCGCAGGAGGGGAGGATGTGTAACTCATTCGCAAACAAAATGAGCTTTTGAGATGCATGACGGGGCAGTGTCTTAAACAAAACCCTCAGACTGAGACTCACCAGCTGTGGCTTTCTTCAGCTCCTCTGAGAGCGTCTGAGTGACTGAACTCCAGAAGGTGTGCAAGATGTCAGGCCGCCCATCCTAAAGAGAGGCAGAAAGAGGACACGCTTTTAACACACATTACACTCACCTGCAATAGCTGAAGTTTACCATATGTCATGATGATGGACAACCCGTATAATGGAGTTTAGATAAACATTTGAATGCAAACAGGAACTTGACGATAGATATGATTATTATGACTTATAAACGCCCCCCCCCCTACTAATTTGCTCTCAGCGCCCCCCTGGCATCCTTTGAAAGCCCTGTTGAGAAGAATATTTAAGCTCTTTGAAGCTCAAAAAGCACATAAAGGCAGCATAAAAGTAACCCATAATACTCCTGTAGGTGTAATCCATTTCTTCTGAAGCGATCCAGTTGGTTTTGGAAGAGAACAGACCATAATATAACTCCTTTTTCACTATAAATCTTGGCATCTGCTGTCTCCTTGGCAATCATGATTTCAAGCTTGATTACACCTCCTAGTGCCATCTAGTGCTCTGCACATGCGTCAAGCACTAGAAAGTGTAATCAAGCTTGAAATCATGAATGTGATCACTTCTGATGACACTGGAGTCTGATGAATTACTTCTATGCTGCATTTATGTGCTTTTTGGAGCTTCAAAGTTGTACGGACCTACAATGTGTGCGGGTGTGTGTGTATAGTTGTGTGTGTGTCAGTGTGAGAGAGAGTGTGTGTGTGTGTGCATGCGTGTAGTGTGCGTGCGTGCGTGCGTGTAGTGTGTGTGTAGTGTGCGTGCGTGTGTAGTGTGCGTGTCGTGTGTGTGTAGTGTGCGTGTCGTGTGTGTGTGTAGTGTGCGTGTCGTGTGTGTGTGTAGTGTGCGTGTCGTGTGTGTGTAGTGTGCGTGTCGTGTGTGTGTGTGTGTAGTGTGCGTGCGTGTGTGTAATGTGCATGTGTAGTATGTGTGTGTGTGACTGTGTATTGTGCGTGTGTGTGTAGTGTGCATGCGTAGTATATGTGTGTGTGTGTAGTGTGCGTGCGTGTAGTGTAGTGTGCGTGCAGTGTGCGTGTGTAGTGTGTGTGCGTGCGTTGTGTGTGCGTATTGCGTGATTGTGTGTGGTGTGTGCGTGTGTATGTATGTGTAGTTTGCGTGTGTGTGTGTGTAGTGTTAGTGTGTGTAGTTTGTGTGTGTGTAGTATGTGTGTGTGTAGTGTGCGTGTGTGTCTGTGTGTGTGTGTGTGTAGTGTGCGTGTGTAGTATGTGTGTGTGTGTAGTGTGCGTGCGTGCAGTGTGCGTAGTGTGTATGTAGTGTGTGTGCGTGCAGTGTGCGTAGTGTGCATGCAGTGTGTGTAGTGTGTGCGTAGTGTGCGTGTGTAGTGTGTGTGCGTGTGTGTAAGGAGGCTGGTGTGTCTCTGAATAAGCCAATTAGAGCAGCAGTGAAGGTTTCTCGCCCGATCTTCACCCTGTCACCACTCGGCTAGACTGGGGGGTGTTTTAATAAAGTCTGTTCTTCCCTAGGCTAATCAAGACGCACAATTTGTGTTTTTTTTGTCAGTGTGTAAGTGTTACGCGACAGCATTGAGTGTGAAAGTGAGCCGTCAAAAGTGAACACGCAGGACCGGCTAGGACAGCCCTTCTCACCTCTTAATAAACAGCTATTACACACAAAACAATCAATCAATGTTTTGTATAATAGATGGGTTCTCCGACTCTTAATGACATCATGAACGTTGGCAACCCATTTTACTTCCGTAATCTGACATACTTTGGGGTGAAGGACATTCAGTAAGGGTAGGGACTAAATTGTATCCATTTGGAATTTATTGGATTGTAAAAAGTAGGCGTTTCAAAGGTCATTAAAGGTCATTCTCCCCCTAACCCTGACCCTTTCACACTTTCCTTACCTCATCACTTCTGCTGTACTGCTGGAGAGAACAAAATCAACCAGTAATAGTGTTTAAGTTGTCAAAGAAAAGGGCACAGCGTCTGCCATACAGCTCACAAATCACCTGTGCCGTATGTCCCCGATGACTCACCGTACATCAGCCTAAAGGGCTTTTCAGTGACTGTACTGTGATTCAATGGCTGTCTATTATGACTCAATTTCTGTCGCTACAAAATGTGAGAATCCTCCAATGAACAAAAATGTGACAAGATGAAGAATGTCTTCAGAGGAGAACATTAAAAGTGGAACATATTAATAGTATATACATACATCGGGGACCAAAAGTCAATCGGCAACAAGACAGGAGAACGTGACTTATATAGGTTTGGAACGGCATGAGGGTGAGTAAATGATGACCGCATTTTTACTGGGGGGTGATCTGTCCCTTTAAATTAAAATTAAAATACATAAACGTTTGTTTCTTCAACCTCGGGTACGTTCATGTGCAAGGGGTTGATTTCTACTAAAACGAACTAAAAATTCAGACTGTCCCACAGTTGTGGTGTCATTTCTATGCCAAAAATGTAGCCCCTAATAAAGTTAGCATACTTATTCACCAAGTTTCAGTGAGAGCTTGCTTGACATGAAATATAAGCTTGAAGGGAAAATAAAAAACCGAACAAATCAAGTTAAATATTACTTGAGCAGATTTTTACTTGCAGTCATTTCCAATCAAGCTGTAATTAGTGGTGCTTGCCAAAGGCAAGGCATCACTATTGTTCTCTTGCATACTTATTATTCTTCTTTTTATTATTATTGCACACAAAGTTTGGCGCGGATTTATATTATCAAGCAGCCAATAAGTAATGACCTAAAATCTTCATAGCCACACCCTAAAAATGCTAAAAACATGCTAGCATCGCCTTGCGAAGTGCTAAAACATGCTAAAAACGTGCTAGCAATATGCTAACACATGCTAGCATCTCCTAGCGAAGTGCTAAAACATGCTAAAACGTGCTAACATCATGCTAACACATGCTAGCATCGCCTAGCGAAGTGCAAAAACGTGCTAGCATCAGGATAACACATGCTAGCATCAACTAGCGAAGTGCTAAAACAAGCTAAAAACGTGCTAACACGTGCTAACATCTCCTAGTGAAGTGCTAAAACATGCTAAAAACGTGTTAACATCATGCTAATACATGCTAGCATCGCCTAGCAAAGTGCAAAAACATGCTAGCATCAGGCTAACACATGCTAGCATCAACTAGCGAAGTGTTAAAACAAGCTAAAAACGTGTTAACACATGCTAGTATCACCTAGCGAAGTGCTAAAACATGCTAAAAACATGCTAGTATCCTGCTAACACATGCTAGCATCACCTAGCAACGTACTAAAACATGTTAGCATCATGCTAACACAAACATAACACCTAGATGCTACCATCATGAAAAACACATGATAGCAACATTCTATGACCATTATTTTAGTGCTTAGCAACAAGTTAGAAAATACTATTTAACGAGTTTTGCCACGGCAAGCACCACTCACATTTTCTTCAGGAAATGTACCTATCTAGTATTGCCATTATTATTCTGAGCCAAAATATGAATTAATTCTGTGTATTTACTTATGCAATTAGCCTTAGCAAGAAAGAAATCTAACAATTTATTAAAAAAGAACATTAGAAATGTAATTTCCATCACGGTCTTCTATTATACACTATTCAGAATGTGCGATGTGCCGGTAATGACGCTGTGACATAAATCTCAGTGATGCATGTACATACACTATTAGACTTTTAAACCAATTAAAACAATTATTGAATGTGCTGCGTCTCAGTTTGCCTACTTATACTATGCTCTTAAAGTACACACTGTTTTTGTATTGGAAAAGTGTCTATTTATTAGTGTGTATAAAAACAAAGTGCAAGTATTGGGACCATAACCTCATTAAATCACCCCTTGAAACAAAAGACCCTTCTGTCGCATTGCAATGTGTATCCTGCCACCATGCACCGGCCTGTCAATCATCCCGTTACAGATGTATGATGACATGCATGCTCCTCATTACATTTTTGACCATCATTCATTCATTGCATGTCATTTGTGTACCCTACAATGCTTCCTACTTGATTGGAGAAGCAACAGTGTGTCGTTCTGTCGCAGGTGTTTTGTGTGGAGAGCCACTGATGTTTTGATATACTGATGCACGTGAAGTAGTTCATGCAAATCAAACTTTATCGTTATCTCTATATCGTTAGTGTGAGACGTTCACAATGTGTTGCAGTTGATATCTGACCTATTGGGAATTGTCCAATTGTCCTATTTATTGTCCAATTATTAACCTAATTGAAACCATTGGCATATTGGTTATAAGGATGAAAGAACTGTGAATTCAAATGCATAATCCAAAAATAATAATAGCCACAATCTGTTGAAGGGTTTCCATTTATTATGAACATGTAATATTACGTTTATTCTGTCTCGTTCTCAGGCTAATGAGAACGGCACTTACCTATAGACTACATGATCCAAGACGCTTTGAAACCAGCCGACTTTAACTTCTGAGGTATCGGTTTGATATCCATTAATGCTGCACGATTGATTGAATTAAGATTGAAATCACAATATGGCTTTGTGCGACTGCTAAACCTAAGACTGTTTTAAAATGCAAAAACCTATATCGATTATCATGTT
The DNA here is from genome assembly GCF_025860055.1 of Xyrauchen texanus. Taxonomy (NCBI): domain Eukaryota; kingdom Metazoa; phylum Chordata; class Actinopteri; order Cypriniformes; family Catostomidae; genus Xyrauchen; species Xyrauchen texanus. Next base: position 26,088,385 of record NC_068320.1, on the reverse strand, counting down.
TAGCCATTTTGGGGATCTTTTGTATGTTTTTATCTTGCACTGTGGCTCTCTTTGTCCTTTAACAGATCAGATTTTTAAAGAACATTATTTAGAGTTTGAACGGTAAAAAAGCTTTTTTACCTCTTTTTTTAAACACTCCTAAGTACATTTACATTTATGCATTTGGCAGACGCTTTTATCCAAAGTGACTTACAGTGCACTTATTACAGGGACAATCCCCCCCGGAGCAACCTGGAGTTAAGTGCCTTGCTCAAGGACACAATGGTGGTTGCTGTGAGGATCGAACCAGCAACCTTCTGATTACCAGCTCAGGGCTTTAGCCCACTACCACTTGGAGTGGTGGTGGCGTAAAGCAAATAGCTAAATTGGTAAGTTGCAAAATATCGCTATCCATGTGGTTTTATGTTGTAAAAACATGATGACCGCCATGTTTGTTGTTTTTCAAGTGTGACAATTGTAGTTCTGAAGCGAACGGTCAAACGAGGTATTGTGGGAAACATTAGCCGAAAAAGTATTTTTTTTATTTATTCCCTTTTCTCCCCAATTTAGAACGCCCAGTTCCCACTACTTAGTAGGTCCTCATGGTGGCGCTGTTACTCACCTCAATCCTTGTGGCGGAGGACGAGTCTCAGTCGCCTCCGCTTCTGAGTGCGTCAATCCGCGCATCTTATCACGTGACTCGTTGTGCACGACACCGCGGAGACTCACAGCATGTGGGGGCTCATGCTACTCTCCACGATCCACACACAACTCACCACACGCCCCATTGAGAGCGAGAACCCCTAATCATGACTTCGAGGAGGTTACCCCATGTGACTCTACCCTCCCTAGCAACCGGGCCAAATTGATTGCTTAAGAGACCTGGCTGGAGTCACTCAGCACGCCCTGGGTTCAAACCCTCGACTCCAGGAGTGGTAGTCAGCGTCAATACTCGCCGAGATACCCAGGCTACCTCACAGAGCCATACTTAAAAAAATACCAGAAATAGTAAACCATCCGGTCAACTCTGGGTCACTCATTTGCACATACTACAATCTAATTCTCATCTCGGGTACGGTCTAGGGCAGATATGGCCCGGATTGTCATTTTAACCAGAGTTAAAAATGCAGAAGTTGAAGAAACACTTGAATATGTGTGTATGTGTGTGTGTGTGTGTGTGTGTGTGTGTGTGTGTGTGTGTGTGTATACATACGATTGTCAAATGCAACCAATCTTGGCTTCCCTTTCTTTCTTTGTTCATATATAATTCAGTACTTCTCTCTCTCTAGTTCTATTTCACATTTATGACACTTGAAGTGAACAAGTGGGGCTCTGTGGAGCTCTCTCATACCTGTGAGCCAGAAGGTTTGTTTGCTCCATGAAAGCAGCTGGGAATCGAGCTGTAATGTCTGCTTTAATTGTGTAACTGTTAAATGTGGCTGTTTGCAGTTTTGTTTTTCAACTGGTGTTTATGTGTGTGTGTGTGTGTGTGGGGGGGGGGGGGGGTTGTGCCACAAATAAAAGGTGTGAAATTGTGGGAGTTTGAAAACAACAGCTTTTGAAGCGGAGGCAGAGAAAGAAAACACAAAACATGGCATTCACCCACCTTTTCACATCTCCAGGGAACCCGACCGCTGCTCTGTGGAGCTATACAATTACGCGGGCACAGAAGTCTTGTATATATGTTTTTCTATACTGCATATGCGCCCCGTCTCTTTCCGAATCCTCAAAGGCACTATGGAAATTTGAACTGCTTTTTGCAGGCTTTCTGGGGATTAAAGAGAAGTTCTCACTCTGCAATATCTTTTAAACGACGGGCGACTCTATCATGTACAACTGAAGGCTGTTTGTGTGCTTGGTGACACTCTGCCAATCATTCAGGGTGGTTTCAATTTCATATTGTCCCCCGTGACAGTCATTGAGCATTTTCTCTAGACCCTGAAAATGATAAAATAACAGTCCCTAAAGTATGAGAATGATGTGACACTATTTCATCAGTCTTTATTCTCCTCGTCACGCTGAAGAGATGCCATTTTTCTTACATAATTATAGTATGAGAAAAGTGGACACATCTTGCAGATCTAACTTGTTTTCCTTCATTTTTTAAATGAAGAGGTGCTGGAAGGAGGGGGGTGTTGCCATGGGAACGCCCACACTTGCCCTCTCCATTTCTGCAGACCTCAATCTTCTGGCCAAAAATCTCTATTTTCAAGAGGTGATTAGAAGCCGCTCAACTCATCTCCGCCGAAACTGTTTACTGAGTGAAAATGAGAGGAAAACCAACAGAGAGAGAGAGAGAGAGAGAGAGAGAGAGAGAGAGAGAGAGAGAGAGAGAGAGAGAGAGATGGTAGGTTTGTTGACCGACCATTTCTGTCTCTGACACAGACACGGCTACATTCAGAATGAAACACTAGCATACAACAAAAATAACGTGCATGTAATAGTATGATGCAACGATAACCACTTAAAACAGTACAGTAGTGCGTTACTTTGTTGTCACATTACATCATTATGGTGTTTAATTCCCCGAGCACCATCACGTTATGATCTCTGAAATAGTTATTTTGAGTTTTTAAATCATCATTTTGTGTAAAAATATTGAACTAATCACAAAAAATTAAGGTAAATATTCAGGTAATTTTTCACGAAAATGAAAAATATTTTATAAATTATATATATATATATATATATATTAGTTTTTGTTTGCATTGTGATAATATTTTCATGACCCCCCACCAAGCACCCCCCATTATTCTTATTAATCTAATGCAAAATAATCCCATTTTCATTACTGTTCTGCGAAAAATAAATATTATTATATAAATATACACAGTTAAAGTCAGAAGTTTACACACACTTATGTTGACGTATTTAAACTAATTTATTAACCAATCCACTGATGGCAAGTCGTTTAGGACATCAACTTTGTGCATGACATGATACATTTTCCCCCCAAAAATTTTTATAGACCGATTGTTTCACTTTTAATTGACTATATGACACGTCCAGTGGGCAAGAAGTTTACATACACTTGGTTAACTGTGCCTTTAAGCAGCTTGGAAAATTCCAGAAAATGATATCAAGCCTTTAGCCAGTTAGCTTCTGATAGGAGGTGCACTGAATTTGAGGTGTACCTGTGGATGTATTTTAAGGCCTAACTTCAAACTCAGTGCCTCTTTGCTTGACATCATGGGAAAATCAAAAGAAATCAGCCAAGACCTCAGAAAAACAAAACAAATTGTGGACCTCCACAAGTCTAGATCATCCTTGGGAGCAATTTCCAAATGCCTGAAGGTACCACGTTCATCTGTACAAACAATAGAACGCAAGTATAAACACCATGGGACCAGGCAACAATCATACCGCTCAGGAAGGAGATGCATTCTGTCTCCTAGAGATGAACGTAGTTTGGTGCGAAAAGTGCAAATCAATCCCAGAACAGCAGCAAAGGACTTTGTGAAGATGCTGGAGGAAACAGGTAGACGAGTATCTAGATCCACAGCAAAACGAGTCCTATATCGACATCACCTGAAAGGCTGCCCAGCAAGGAAGAAGCTACTGCTCCAAAACCACCATATAAAAGCCAGACTACAGATTGCAAATACACATGGGGACAAAGATCTTACTTTTGGAGAAATGTCCTCTGGCCTGATGAAACAAAAATTTAACTGTTTGGCCATAATGACCATCGTTATGTTTGTAGGAAAAAGGGTGAGGGTTACAAGCCGAAGAACACCATCCCAACCGTGAAGCATGGAGGTGGCAGTATCATGTTGTGAGGGTGCTTTGCTGCAGGAGGGACTGGTGCACTTCACAAAATAGATGGCATCATGAGGAAGGAAACTGATGTGGATATATTGAAGCAACATCTCAAGGCATCAGACAGGAAGTTAAAGCTCGGTCACAAATGGGTCTTCCAAATGGACAATGACCCCAAGCATACCTCCAAAGTTGTGGCAAAATGACTTAAGGACAACAAAGTCAAGGTATTGGAGTGACCATAACAAAGTCCTGACCTAAATTTGAACTGAACTGTAAAAGCGTGTGCGAGCAAGGAGGTCTACAAACCTGACTCCGTTACACCAGTTCTGTCAGGAGGAACTGGACAAAATTCCAGCAACTTATTGTGTGAAGCTTGTGGAAGGATACCCAAAATGTTTGACACAAATTAAACAATTTAAAGGCAATGCTACCAAATACTAACAAAGTTCGTCACTTCTCACCAGAGCTTACGCTACGCCTGCGTCATATACCGGAACTCGACTCTCTTGTGCACGTGCGGACGGCCGTTACCGGAAGCCAGTGATTATAGTTTATAAAGTTATAAATATGGATATTTTTCTTACGAAAATGCATCACTTTGTAAGAAGGCCTTTATTAACCCCCTGGAGCCGTATGGATTACCCATTTGATGAATGGATGCACTTTTTTGGGCTTCAAAATCTAAGGTACCATTCACTCCCATTATAAAGCTCGGAAGAGATGGGATATATTTTAATATAACTCTGATTGTGTTTGGCTGAAAGAAGAAAGTCATATACACCTAGGATGGCTTGAGGGTGAGTCAATTATGGGATCATTTTCATTTTTGGGTGAACTAACCCTTTAAAATACCCTACATCACAGTTCTGCTTCAGATATCCTAATCTATGCCACACATTAGGGAACAGTCCAGTTCTAATTTCCAGCATTATGAGCTCTCTTTGAAACCCATCTGTAAGATCTTAGCACCCTGCCAAACTACTTTTTCCTCTGATCTCTCACAGTTTGAGCCCTCATTTAGCACAAAATAACGCCTCAATTACCGGCTGCAATTAGCCAAACTCACCACTGACGGAATGCTGAGCCGTAGATACCGGGACACCAGAGGAGAAACGCACCCCATATGTCTTTGTTAACACTGTCCCTGTCCCTCTGACAGCGAGTGCATGTACGCACACTCCTGCTCCATCACAAACTCCCCAAGAGTCAGTCAGAGAATGTAGATAAAAGTGCCCTATCACTGTATGGTCGAAAATGCCTGATGTTGGATATGCGTGTGTGTGTGTGTGTGTGTGTGTGGTGTTGATAACCTTGTCACAGAGAGTCCAGACACCTGCAGACACCAATTAGGATGTCATTTACTGTTACTGTGCCAGCAGCATGTAAACCAGCAGGGGCTATACACACACCAGCCAGACAGAGGCAAGGACACACACACACACACACACACACACACACACACACACACACACACACACACACACACACACACACACACACACACACACTAACTTTATAATAAATGACTACGCATCAAGGACAAACCAATTACACATGGGATAGCTCTTGACACACATTCTTTGGAAAACGTGCATGCTGCTGTTTATGCATATGCATATTATATGGGTGAATCTCACAAAAACTGTCAAGAAAATGCTCTGGTCATATTTCACCCCAAAATCTAATGGCAAAATAATAAATCATATGTTGCATTAAGGCAAATAAGCCTCCTTTCAGGTTTGATTGGTTAGGTTTAATACAGGCGTAATATTCAATTACATTTAGTACAAAAATATAACTATATAATGTGGTGGTGGTGTAGTGGTCTAAGCACATAACTGGTAATCAGGTAATCAGAAGGTTGCTGGTTTGAGCCCCACAGCCACCACCATTGTGTCCTTGAGTAAGGCACTTAACTCCAGGTTGCTGCGGGGGGATTGTCCCTGTAATAAGGGCTCTGTAAGTTGCTTCGGATGAAAGCATCTGCCAAATGCATAAATGTAAATGTTGTTTTTTTATTGATAAAAATGTGATGAAATTTGAATTTTGCCCCATGCATTTCTTTGTGAGATTAACCGATATGCAAAAATGAATGCGACAATACACACCATGTCATAAATCTCATCTCACCTTGATGATTTCATCAATAAAGCACACATGGGTCACTGGGTCCCTCTTTTTGGTTAACACTTTCTGCAGGTGCTGTACCTGTTCAGGAACATGACAGAAAATCAGCCAAAATATCAGCTGACCATTTGCACACTACTGAACAAATGTATACACTTGTTTCCTAATTTTGGTGGATTTGGAGAGAGAAAGAGAGACAGACAGGAATTATGTCGCTAACTGAACTTGAACATGCATGACCCTCTTGAGCACCACAGCTCAACATCTGAAGCACATGCACAACCAGTGCACAGCTCTGAATAATAGTTATACACTTTAAAAAGTCTTAACGGTAAACACGATACATAATAGATAGGAACATGTTAATGCCAGGGACATCTGTGAGTTATTGCTGCTTTGCCTAATGGAATTTAGTGCATTTATCAAATAGACCATCTGTGTTAGTTTGCTAATGTTTGCATACCTGACCACAAGCGGCACAGATCTGGTCCATTAACGTCTCTAAATTTGTCCATAGAGCAGCGCGAAACGCAGCCGTGTTTCCAGGAGTGGGCACGACGGCTCGGCCCGGGGCACCTGAATGCAGTAGACACAAAAGACACACGCTAAAACACAACACATATTTCAACACAGCTGTAAATGTGCTAAATTACACACCTCTAGTGTTGGTAGGCTGAGTGAGAACTTTAATGTCCAGAGCTTTTAAAACGTTCTCTTGCACAGATGCCCGGTGCCCGTCTACAACGTGTCTTATGGTTCCTCTCAGACTGCCGAGATATAACACCTGTAGGGCCGTGCCCACCTGAGACGGATTCTGATGGATAAACAAACAAAAACATCAATCAAAACAACAAGTGACGTCACTAAAAAAGAAAATACTAGTTTCATATATAGTGTAAACAACATGAAGATTTTGTTCCCTTTTCAGTATGATAAACTTTTGGCAACCTCTTCAATATGCATGAATGTAAATAAAAAACGGTCACTATACTTTCTTACTAAATGTCCCGGGAAAAATATTATTGACCAGTATTAATATTATTGCCAAACATGTTTCCATCCAATCAAGTCCAAATGTATCAAATAAAGTCTGCATCTCCGCTTCCAAGTCAAATTTACACCCGAGACTAGTTTCTAGAGACTTCTCTGATTGACAGGTTCACAGACTGTGTGCAGCACTTCCTGCGAGAGCTACCAATTGACGTCAGTGTGCTCTATGCCAGAGCACATGTTTAAAGAATCATGTCAAATCCACATTCTTCAAATTTGACTGTCTCAGCTTAGCAATGTCTACGGGACGGGGCTCTAGAGTGTTGCATGTAAAGCGACTTCTACCAGACCGTCCTGATCCGTGATCTGGCTTTTAATATAATCTCGCAGGATGTAAGTGCCAAGCATTACACCTGTTTCAAGACCCCGTCCAACTTCAATCTAATCTGGGTGGATCAAAGAGGATCAGGATCAGTCGCCGGCACATGGAAAACCACACGTGAATGGATATGCATGCGGCGGATGTGTAAAACCAAAGCAAAACCAAAAAGGCAGATAAGAGGAAGCGATAATCCAGCAAATCTAGCCTTCTTGTCTGTGTGTGCTTGACTAATGGTGCACAGATTGAGTGCACTAGGCAGGGATGGTGGGATAAAAGCCATTGGTGGTGGCTAAGTACTTGCAGCAATCAGCGGTTTCCAGCGCTAATCACGGAAGTGAAGGACACACATTTTTCGCTCTCCAAAAACACTTGACGTGAAGGCAAAATGGGGCCAGGGCTGCAACCTCTACTTAAATAGATAACGAAATGTGCCAATTCTGAAAAAGGTCTTTCCACTCTTATACTCTAAACCAGTGGTTCTCAACTGGTGGGTGGTGACCCAAAAATGGGGTACTGATATATATATATATATAGATATATGCAACGAACCAATCCAGTTATGCATTTAGAGTAGCAAAATAAATAGGCTTATCAACTTTGATGACGTCAAAGGACGTGCGTCCAAATCAAACTACAGTATTTTGCCAACCCGGACTCAATGTCCTAATAATAGTACGAGAAAATCATAAGAAATTGTACAAGTTGGCACGTATAAAAACGCGTGACTTTTACACCTATAGAGAAAAATAAACCAAACAACAAATAATGTTATTAGGACCTAAACCCCAAAACCTAACCAGGATTTTAAAGGAATATTCCAGGTTCAATAAAAGTTAAGCTCAATCGACAGAATCAAAAACCTAACTTTAAAAAAACAAAATCTGTGTTACAGTGAGACACTAACAAATGGCCATTTGTTTGGAGGGTTTCATGGCAGTAACGTGAAGCTTATCATTTTATAAAAGCACATTGAGCTTGTGTATTATTTGAGTTGTAATGTTGTTCAAAAATAGGTACAGAACTTCTAAAAACCAGCCCATCTGGCACCAACAATCATGCCACGGTCCAAATCACTGAGATCAAAATTTTCCCCATTCTGATGGTTGATGTGAACATTAACTGAAGTTACTGACCTGTATATGCATGATTTGATGCACTGCTGCTGCACGATTGGCTGATTAGATAATTGCATGCGGGTTGGCGCTGTTTTGGTGGCACGAGGGGGACCTACACAATATTAGGCAGGTGGTTTTCATGTTGTGCGTTCCACTCCAGGACCTTAATGTGCTTCTTCTTTAGCCACTCCTTTGTTGCCTTGGCCATGTGTTTTGGGTCATTGTCATGCTGGAATACCAATCCATGACCCATTTTCAATGCCCTGGCTGAGGGAAGGAGGTTCTCACCCAAGATTTGACGGTACATGGCCCCGTCCATCGTCTCTTTGATGCGTTGAAGTTGTCCTGTCCCCTTAGCAGAAAAACACCCTGTGGCAGGGCGGAGGGCGGGGCCGGGTCGTGATCCTACACACCCTGTCCCGTATTAGGCTAATTAAGCCTCCGAGAGGGATAAGGGTCGACTGCAGGGGACTACATGGCGGCGTTCACAGGAGGCGGCAAGGCAGTATTTCTTCTCTCTCTCTCTCTCTCTGTCCACCCCCTGTGTCTGCTGTTCCCGCCCCTTCTCCCCGTTCCCCTCACTCCCACCCAATTCCGGCTCCTCGTAGGTGGGGAGGCCCACCCCGACCCCGGTCCAGAGGACCCTTCCGCTTCTCTGCCCCTTCAAACCCCCCATTTTAATTATTTCTGTTTCCCTCCAGGTAGACGGGGATGACCTGCCGGCAGACAGGGCTTAAGGCACAACCCTCCCCCAGGGAAAGGGGGGTGTGTACGTCATGCTGGGGGCTCCCCATCCTGAGAGAACGAGGGAGGAATGTGGCAGGGCGAAGGGCGGGGCCAGGTCGTGATCCTACACACCCGGTCCCGTATTAGGCTAATCAAGCCTCCCGAGAGGGATAAAGGTCGACTGCAGAGGATCGTGCGGGAGAGAGAGATCGTTTACGGACGTCCGTCATATGTGTGTGTTTGTCTTTTGTATAAGTGGGTAATTAAAATATTATTTACATTGTCAAGCCGGTTCTCGCCTCCTTTCCATTGATCACTTTACACACCCCCAAAGCATAATGTTTCCACCTCCATGTTTGACGGTGGGGATGGTGTTCTTGGGGTCATAGGCAGCATTCCTCCTCCTCCTCCAAACACGGCGAGTTGAGTTGATGCCAAAGAGCTCGATTTTGGTCTCATCTGACCACAACACTTTCACCCATTTCTCCTCTGAATATTCAGATGTTCATTGGCACACTTCAGACGGGACGGTACATGTGCTTTCTTGAGCAGGGGGACCTTGCGGGCGCTGCAGGATTTCAGTCCTTCACCTGGGAGCCAGAAATCTCTGATTGAGAGGGGGTCGAATATTACTTATTTCCCTCATTAAAATGCAATTCAATTTATAACATTTTTGACTTGTATTTTCTTTGTCACTTTGTCAAACGTACAAAATCAGCAGGGGATAAGATACTTTTTTCCCCTCACTGTAGCTGTGTAATAAGCAGGAAAATCTAGTCATCCGATCATTATCGCAAAATAAAGACCTCCGCTCCACATGGGGGCCCTAATAACGATCGGCTAACGGTACATTATCCTTTACTTATTGAACATTGTAAAATGCCTGAATAATATGAAGACATTTTTAATAGCACCCATCCCTAGTTGACAGCTTTCACAAACTGCATTCTGCCATGATTGGCTGCGTGGTCCATGGGGGGGGGGGGTCGCTTACACAACAGTTGAGTGTAGTTGTCAAAAAACAGATATGAATCGCTGGCGAAGGACAACAGAGGATTGAGACAGAGCTAATTGCTTGTGGCAGGTTCACTCACAGCATGTAATGCACTAGCCCTCATTTACCCTGAGCTGCGGAGAGATAATGGTTTAGCAGGGACATGCACAGTCACCGTGGAGATGGATTTGATCAGTTCAGAGCAAGCCGCTGACCCAAGATGGCCAGTCGCCAACTGCGACTGAGGTGTTTTCGCATTATTCACATCCAGACGAGCACCGTGCTTTTGTTCCCAGAATTAGCACTTAGCTGGAACAGGTGGCCAACGATTGTTTTCTTTACTGGCAAGATGGGAGAAAAAGCATATTTGAGCTAATGCTTTAAAGCTTAAACTCTGGAGGAGGCCAATTTTTGAGGGAAAAACAGACCGTTATCTATGATGAAGGTGAAACGCATATAAAAATACACCCCAGCTCCATGTTGATTATGTTTGGCTTGAGAGTTTTGGCCTTGTGTTGCAAAAAGTGAGACATTTTATACAGTCGGTTTAGTCACCCCATTGACAGTCTCAGTGCATCTCCAGTCCATCACAAGTGAAATTTATTCTGTCCAAGGGATTGTATGAACTCGAGGACAGTGTAGCACTATTTCTTGATCTGTTTCTTGGGAGCATTATGTTTCAAGATTGAGAAATGAATATATTTATATTAGATAACCCCTCAAGCTTAATATCTGACACATTTGGAGCAGTCAAGGTCACAAACGATACGCACATCATCTGCACTTCATTGTAGCCAAGAAATCCTTACATAATTGCAAATGGCATTTGGTACGCTTGTCGAATACTTACTGTGAATCCTGAAGATCATATGTACATGGAGGTTTGGGGCATGCCAATGAGTTAGATGTGTTTCTCCAGGGGAACGTAGGAGACAAAAAGCATGGGAAAGGCATTTTAAGGCTTTCTCTATTTGTTCTTTTAATGCACGGGTAACTTTTGCATTCCACAGAATCGGCATAGGACGTTTATAATAGCAAAATTGGGGGTGAATTCACAAAACGATTGTGGTAATGAAGGCACCATGGAACTTAGAATTGCACCATGCATATTTAGTCAATAGCTGGGTTTCAATCCAACTATTTTGCTGATCATTTTGAAATTGCGCTTGACATGTGAATAAACTCTCAAAATTCGCTCGAGTTACGCATTAGTTAAAATGCACATTAAGGTGATGGAAATAGTTTATTCGCAAAACGGTGGCCTGTTTTGACCATTTTTGCACGTGCTATGTGTCTGTGATAGCTTGATGTGACTGGCCCAATGAAAGGTCAGACCTTGGCACACAATTCTTCGAACATAGCCCTTGACATTCGGAAGTGTTTAACTCACAGCTGGACATTAAAGTGGTTCTTCACAATCCGCTAGAACAGATTTGAGCATGGGCGCTCGCTGGTATACGAAGACTTGTGGTGTATTATATCAGATATTACACTTATTCTGTGGCGTCTCCTGGCAGCATTGAATAAAAGAGGTACAACTGCTCCAATCCTGAAGATAAAACTCTCCCAGAAGCTCCCTTACGACAACGCGCATGTCATAGTGGATGGAATCGCACAACAATTCCTATTTTCTTTAGTCACATTTTTTAAAATGTGCTTAACACTTTGATGGAAACTCAGCTAATGTGTTTACATGCACATCAATATGCAGAAAACTGCCAAAATCAATTATACCCCACCCCCATAACACCCTTTACTTTCTGTGCAAGTGAGGATTGTTTTGGTGAGAATGCACCTTATTCACAAAAGTCAGCGCTATTCGCCTTTTGCAATTAACATTGCATAATTACTGCCTATGGAAAGAGATGGCTGTTTACATTCTCTACTGATCATAGCAGAAGTAATTCATCAAATGATAGAAAAGAGCATTATAACCAGGCATACTTGTGTGGAATTGTCTTTCATCAATCCGCGCACCTTATCATGTGACTCGTTGTGCATGACACCGGGGAGACTCACAGCATGTGGAGGCTCATGCTACTCTCCGCAACCACGCACAACTCACCACACGCCCCATTGAGAGCAAGAACCACTAATCACGACCACGAGGAGGTTACCCCATGTGACTCTACCCTCCCTAGCAACCGGGCCAATTTGGTTGCTTAGGAGACCTGGCTGGAGTTTTAAAGTTATTTTTAATTAGACACGGCATCTAAAGAAACAGCGCGAACAAAACGAAACAAAGACGTACGTCTAGCGTGCGTTTACATAGAAAAATAAATGGATGGTTGCAAAAGCGTTCGGAGTGAACAGCCCCTTACTGTTGGTGCAGGGGTTTGGCCATTGCGTCTTGCTCTCTTATAAGCATTTCTCAGATTAAGCAATTGAGTTTTTTTTTAAACACTTTGTCAGGAAAGATCTTCAGCTTGGAAATGTGTCTCGTGATCCTCGCGTTCGGTTCCAGTCTGTTGAACAGCCCCTTGCCTGGGCTCATAATCTGAGCCACTTCACCACCGAGTTCAGCCAAATACCTTTGCTATCTGTGACTATTGCTACTCCACATACAACTGTACTGAATAAAAAAACAATGTGGCATTTCGCTGTTATTATAGCTTGTGTCTGGGGTAGTATACTGTGGCATCAGTGCAAGAGTTTTCCCCCCTCATTATACTTGAGAATTTGAGAATAAGGACCGACTAAAAAATTGTATTTATTTATTTTATGCACATTAGTTGAAAATGAAATGCTCTTCTTTAACAGCCAGGATAGGAATGTTCTTAGCAATAATATAACGGTTCTGTATGGTTTATGTATTTATTGCGCCCTCTTGTGGACTATGGAAACAATGTCAATTTAAAAATCAGCTGACTTTAAAATTAGAACATTATTCAAATTTTTAAAAGGTTTAAGTTAAAAAAATGTATTTTGTTTCTCTGCTTAATTGACAGCCCTATGCGTCACATTACGGGCGAATATTGGTGATCATCCCTGGGTCACAGTTATATCAGCCTGCATCATGTGTCCCGCCTGGACCTGTAATAACTTCACCGCTCTGATGGTATTGCCTCTATTATAAGTGATGTGTGGGGCTTGATTAAATTCTCTCCTGCTTGGTAGAATTCAATTCGGTCAATCCTCGTTCTGCATGACTGCTCTGGCAAGATGTCCTTTTACCTGAGCAATAACAAAAGAAGAAATACACTGTCCAAAGAGGGAGCTGGCAATGATATAAAAGGGATAGTTCACCCAAAAATCATGTCCTTCTGCATCTGTATGACTTTCTTTATTCCATGGAACAGAAAAGGAGGACTAGTGAAGGAGAAGGAGATGACAGATCTTTCATTTTTGGGCGAACTATTCCTTTAAATATGTCACCTTGACGGGATCATGGTCCATCACACAGGTATGCAATACCTTACAGAGAAAAGCAACACTGTCATTTCCAGCCAATTGCTTTCTTTCATACGAACACCTGGTCACCAAGACTGTATCATTAGCTTCTGCTTCTGTTTGTTTTGCCACCATATGGAAGTCTCAGCTCGGATATTTGTCAAACCAAACCAATAGCCAGTAAGAAGGTGACACCGGGGGTCTGTGTGCCAACATACTGTGCCCAAGTCATTCCTAATATGCAGTACAATATTCAACATCCCATACATGATGTAATATATTCAATAAAATACTAAACTAACTTTTTTAAAGGTTTCGGGTTCAAGCTAAGCTCAATCGATGGCATTTGTAGCATAATGTTGATTAATACAGAAATTATTTAATCACGTCCCATCATATGCGGTTACTGTAAGGCACTTGCAATGGAAGTGAATGGGGCCAGTCCATAAATGTATAAAAAGTATAGCCAAAAGATGCAAACATTATATGTCTTCACGTGATTTTAGTGCGGTAAAATTGCTTACCGGCCTTTACGTAGTCATGGCAACAAGTTGTACATCGATAAGGCTAGTAAGTGATTTTATCGACCTAAAATCATGTTAACGTGTATAATGTTTATGTCGTCTTGCTATTCTTTTGAAACAGTGTGTATTTTAATGTTTTTGTATTGAGTGTCTTGTATTGTTTGTGCAATAGATCTTAACTTGTACTGAACCCGGAACATTTCTTTCAACGAACAAAGGCAGACTGATCTCATTAAATTTACGTGGCAATGGCAATTATGCACTTCATTTAGAGGCTGACCAAGATATCGGTTTGCTGGCCTTTTCTGCGTATCCGTCCGTTCTGCATAAAGCAGCGGCTCATTTTAGCTTATCGCGGCCCGTTTCGCGGTCGACCCGCCGGACCGATCGGTTCTCACGATGGCCGGTCCGCCCCTGATTGGCCCCAAAGTGCGTCGGCCTATCGGGAAAATGCCTGGTATGCCAGATTAACAGTCCAGCGCTGGTTTTACCGATTAATCGGTGCTGATAGTTTCCTTTTGGAACTATCAGTTTTGTGTGTATATATATGTGACGCTCTTGTTCTACCTGCTCCGTACGGGACTCGAACCTAGGTCTCCGGCATGGGAGGCGGGTGCTCTAACAAGGAGGCTAAAGGTCACAGCCTCTAGCAGTCGCTAGTGCACCTCTTGAGGTCAGGAGAGTGAGGTTTACACACTGCACAGTTATCTACCAGCTGGCTCCCGTTACACTCACCCCCCTAAACCTCACTCCCATCCGGGTCACGGCACCAATGTGACGCTCTTGTTCTACCCGCTCCGTACGGGACTCGAACCTAGGTCTCCGGCGTGGGAGGCGGGTGCTCTAACAAGGAGGCTAAAGTTAAGGTTTACACACTGCACAGTTATCTACCAGCTGGCTCCCTTTACATATATATACAAACAAACTGGTGAAAATTTGAGGCTATAAAAGCTTAAATTTGCTAATACTTGTAAATAAAGCACTGTAATGGAGCCAAGTCCCTGGTGTATTTCGAGCTTGTTAATAGTTAAAAGTCCAATGTTATGCGCAAAATTAGCTATCGGTCGACCTCTAACTTCATTACACATTTGAGTGCAGTTTCCCAGTGAAATGTCCATTGGGGGGCGCCAAAAGCGATTGAAATTATGTTGTAATCGGACAAGGTTTTATTAGAGAATATTAGATGGACGTTTTAATGAGTAAAAGGTACTTTCCTAACCTAAACCTAACCATATATGCATTTGGCAGACGCTTTTATCCAAAGTGACTTACAGAGCACTTATTACAGGGACAATCCCCCCGGAGCAACCTGGAGTTAGTGCCTTGCTCAAGGACACAATGATGGTGGCTGTGGGGCTCGAACCAGCAACCTTCTGATTACCAGATTACCAGTTATGTGCTTCGACCACTACACCACCACCACCACTCACCGATAGTATCCTAAAAGATGAACAAAACCGACATTCTTACCCTAAACAAACACAGAAACCTAACCAATTGACCTGTTTCAGTGACGGCACTTTTTCCCCGCAGCCGCCATATTTGTGACCATCAGCGGGAGGAAACAATGGCGGTGAATGGAAAAACCCCCCGTACGACTATATCAAGAAAAAACTCAAAAAATGCTTTTGGTTAATAAGCGATTTTATCACACTAAAATCATGTTAACATGCATATTGTTTACGCCTTGTGTCTATACTTTTGAAAAAGAGAGTATTTTAACATTCAAAAATTGGCCACCATTCACTTCCATTGTAAGTGACTCACTGCACCCTCGATATTTTGCAGGTTTTCTTTTGTGCTAATCAACGTCATGCCACAAATGCTGTCGATTGAGCTCAACTTTTATATATTCCTTTAATCTTTCGTCTTTGTCCAGTCATGATTCCACAGCAAAAACAACAGCAAACACAGCCTGTACTCGCCAATCAGAACACGAAGAGTTAGTTTGCTCACACTTACTGAAGTGTCATGTGGCCATGCGGCAAAAGTGAGACAGTGAGTGTGAGAAGGTGAAAAGATGATGGATCACGTAGACCTTCAATTTCGTGCCGTGTTTCCAAAGCAACCCAAAAACAAACAGGACGTCGAGCGATTAAAGCCTTTAAAGATGCACTTTGTAAATGTCAATGCAATGCCAGACAAGGAAGAAATGAACTCAATTTAGGAGGGAACTGATGATTATGGGAAGAGAGGTGAGAGATGAGGTGTGCTCGGCATAACTAATGAGTGAGAACTACTCCGGCGAAAGAGAAATCTAAAGTCAACTAATATCTTTTACTGATCAACTGTAAGTCATTCTTAGATGGAATAAATCATTATTTAATGAGCCTTTGTACTTGTGCAGCCAGTACAGAAGGTAGTCAAATATTAAAAATCAAGGGTGCACGTTCACCTCGTGAGAAATAGGACAACGTGCATAACTATGAATAAAAACCATTCTTATTTTAAGCAACACAACAAATGTCTATTCAATGCTGTGAAGGTAGAAAACCAATTTCTGTTCATGCAAAACACTTTTTTTTTTAACAAAGAAACCAGCTCTTAAATTGGCCGACACACTACAAGTAAACAAAATGAAAGGAAATTATGCAAAGAAAACAATGTCATTCCAATAAAACATATTTAGCCAGTTGGGAGATTACAAGAGACAGGGAGGAGAGAAACCGGAGAGAGAGAGGTGGAGAGAGAGGGGTCGAGAGAGAGAGAGAGAGAGAGAGAAAGGTGGAGCAAGAGAGAGCGAGAGGGAAAGGTGGAGAGAGAGAGAGAGAGAGAAAGGTGGAGAGAGAGCTTGAGGTGGCGAGAGAGAGAAAGGTGAAGAGTGAGAGAGAGAGAAAGGTGGAGAGAGAGCGAGAGGGAAAGGCAGAGAGAGTGAGAGAGACAGAAAGATGGAGAGAGAGAGAAAGGTGGAGAGAGAGCTTGAGGTGGCGAGAGAGAGAAAGGTGAAGAGTGAGAGAGAGAGAAAGGTGGAGAGCGAGAGAGAGAGAAAGGTGGAGAGAGAGGTAGAGAGAGAGAGAGAGAGAGGTGGAGAGAGCAAGAGAGGGAGAGCGAGAGAGAGTGAGAAAGGTGGGGAGAGAGAGCGAGAGAGAGAGAGAGGTGGAGAGAGAGGTAGAGAGAGAGAGAGAGAGAGAGGTGGAGAGAGCAAGAGAGGGAGAGCGAGAGAGAGTGAGAAAGGTGGGGAGAGAGAGCGAGAGAGAGAGAGAGGTGGAGAGAGCGAGAGAGAGAGAGAAAGGTGGAGCGAGAGAGAGAGGGGGGGGGATGGCAGCAAAAAAATGATGAAAGTTCAGTGCAATTCAGTTATTTGTACAATGATGCTGAAAACAACAGGAAGCTGTACCATTACAAAAGAATTACATGGTACTACCTTAAAATATAAACAATGTTATTTTGGACCTAGATGATCATATATTTCATGGTATACGAATATAGTAACAGCAACTAATATAAATACTGTTGTATTATTGTGCTTTTAACCTTTATGTGACTTTCTTTTAATTGTGAAGAACGAACATCACAGAGAAAGGATGTTAAAAAGCATGGGCATATGGTCTCCATGGTAACAGCAGTTTGTCAGGTGGGTGCCTGTGCCACTGATTGGTAATGGGTGACAGGAATCGAGATGCAAGAACGAGACGCGCTAATCAGCACACATGGGAGGCAGTCGCTAACTGGTCTGTGATCAGCAACACTGTACCAGTACACGAGACGTCGCGAACCAATTCATCTCATCTGAATTATATAAAATCCTTTATAAGAGAGTTGTAAGCCATGACCCGAACCAACCAGCTCCGAGGTGAATCGCAACATTACAAACTTTTATTTCAAGCAAAAAAAGTATTTGATAATTAGTCAAAGATACAAGACTTAACATCTATAATGAAGGAATGAACTACAATCCCTTGAAGCGTAGCGACATTACAGACATTTCAGCTTTACCGAAAAGCTGTATAAATAATTCATGTTGGGTCACGTGACTCGGTACGGCAGTAGTTGAACACTTAAATGACAGTCTAGAGTCTTGTGAAGAGTATTCAGTCAGTTTTTATTCATTTAAATTATGAGACGCGTAAAACGAAGCCACGCATGTGGACGAGGGGTCCCATGAAGTTGTTCATTATACATATCGAACATAATTCAATTGCAAAATATTGACATATACAAATATATAAGTAAATGGAAAGTGTAGGGACTGCATCATTCATAGTGTCAATAGAAGTGGGCGGTCGCTGCAGAGCTCTTTTGGCGCACTCGGTTCACAGCGATTCTCTGATTGGTGGATCGTTTTCTTCAGGATTATGGGTAGTGTAGTTCTTCACCAGGAATTCCAGTATTAAGCGTTAAACAAGTACCACATATAACTGATCAACAGAGGCATATACCATCAATTAACTACCAGGAAACTCACGGTAGGCCGGTCTTTTACGGTTCATAGGCAATCGTTAAATATCTTTTCCACTGTGGAGAAAATAAACGGTATTTTTACCCCCGGAACTAGACTGTTGCCCTCTATTATCATCTCAGTTTCTTTTGCATAAATAATTTTATTTGCATAATAAATGAGGGGAACAAAAATAAAATGTTAAACATCATGTCTGATATGGTTACCGGTTCATTCATCATACTGGAAATGGAAGGTCAAGTTGAGCACATTGCATTTTTGGATACAGTATACAAGTTTTGGAAAATGTAGAAGGTCATCCGGGTATTCCATACATGCTCTGCTCACTGCAAAAATATTATGCGTAGTATGGTAGTAAGCCATTTCAAGCATACATTTGGCCTTTTCTCCACTGAGAGTGCATTATGAAGGCAAAAGCAGCCATATTGTCAGGTCTTGGATTGGAACAAGCCACACCTGCTGAGAGCTTGTCAACTACACGAGCAATCCGGCTCATCTATATTCTGTATTCATGGGAATATTCTTTAGAGCGAGAGAGAGAGAGAGAGAGAGATGTAACATCTGAAGGTAGAAAGAAGGCAAAGGACAGGGAGGCACAAAGCTTCAGAAAGAGAGGTGGCAAAGGAAAGGAAAGTGAGAAAAAAAGACTTGGCGCACACAAAGCCAATGATTTCCTCCTGAGAGACGGAGAGACCTTCTCTTTCATGTAAAGGTTACACAAATATATGGCTCCAAAAACGGAGTAATCTTTATGTGACCAGCAGAATGTGAGAGAATGAGTGACCACCTGAATGTGGGAGTGTCTTGATTAAGAGAAAATTAAAATGGAGTTTCACACTGAAAACTTCTGTATTATTTTTAAAACTACACTGAACACCCCAAAGGGGGTACCAAGTCATGAAATACGTTTATTAAATAAGTCCTCGGACACATAACTCAGGCATATGTGGTATCATTTGAAACCTTAGGATCTGAACGTTTCATTGATAACCATCAATTCTGCATTTATGTTTTTATGTCGCAAATCAGCGCCACCTAGAGGTAATGAAGTAGCAATATTAATATGAATTATGAATGATCAAGTCTTTCAAGTAGCACTTAAATTGACAAGTTAAATATAAAATGAAAGCTCTTAATCTCAGGAATGCGACTGTATGAGATCAAATACAAATGTATCTTTTATGCAGCAATAACTGCTGCTAAAACCTAATATCTGCTCTTACCTTAGGCAGGTTTCTACAAAATGAGCCATTTTTCACTTGTCTGTGAGGAGAATATTCCAATGATATATCTTAGATGTCCAAAACAAAATAGGCGTTCCATCAGGAAAAGCATGCTAAACAAATCATCGGCCAAATATGTTATTAACTATTGTTTACATCATCACCAAGGGGAGGATCTCAGCTTTCCAAAGACACCTAGATTGAGCTTATAGTCCACTCAGAGGCCGAGATATTTGACGAAACAATAAAGGTGGTGCGTGAACTGAAAATTAGACTGAATGTCTATGGACGAGCAGATCTGTGAGGGCTAAAATGCATTAGAGCACCACCTACTTTTCAGATCTGTATATTGTGATGGAAGGTGACAGAAATACAAATCTTAGTCCAAGTACTTGCTGCCCACTTTTGGAATAAAATAAAACCTTTTGTAGGCCGATAGAGTGAATAGAACCAGAATTACATGCTTACAATGTTAGGACAACAACACATTGTTAAAAAAGTTTATTTGTAATATTATTATTATTATTCTCCTTGAGCCCCAATATCTCAAAAAGTCACTGGTCAAAAATGTTCTAAATTGGCACATTGATACTACATGCCAACTGGTACCCCCACACCAAGAATGGCCCACATTCGCCCTTAGGGGGCGCTACAGGCCACGCCCAAATGTCCTATATTCAAAGTGATGTCATTTCCACACCATTTGCCCAATTCTTCTGAAACTTGGTGCGCATGCCTCATTTCTCATGGGGAACAAAGGTCCAGCATGATGGATTTTCCTGTACACTAAAACATTTTCGTTTAGGATTCAGACAGAAACACATGTTTTTAGGATTTCTCCATTGGGAGGGTTTAACCCAAACCCTCTGCTGATCAATTTTTTAATTATTTGCTATGCTGAGGAGGAATCCGCATTGCTGCTTGCAGCTATATTTATAAGATTGTTATCATATGCAATATTATTTATGAATTATTGGTCTTTCTTTTTTTTATTATTATTATTTGGGGTGCTTTCTGAAAATATTGATCAATTTGGTGTGAAAAATTGCAGACGGCAGCCCAAAAATTCCCCCAATTTGATACAAATACACACCGTTTCAAAAGTATAGCCACAAGACATATACATTATACATGCTAACTTGATTTTAGTGTGAAAAAAATCACTAACTAACATCACTATGCAAAGTTGTATCCAATTTTACAACTTTGTTTCCATGCCGACTTAATGCTGGTAAAACCTGTAGTCTGGTAAACGCTGTAATGCCAAAAAATCCCTTATTTTATTACACTAAAATCATGTTAACACGTATAATGTTTGTCTTGCGAATATACTTTTGACAATATTTATGGACTAGGCCCATTCACTTCCATTGAAAGTGCCTTGCAACAACCACATTTCATTTTTAAATAAATAGGGGCATTTATTTTTTTATTTATTTTTGTGGTAATCAACATTATGCCACAAATACTGTCAATTCAGCTTTGCTTGTATTGAACCTGGAACATTCCTTTAAAATCATTCGACTTCAATTCTACTTCCCCAAATCCTATTTGCTGAGTGGAATTTAAAAGGCAGTCTTAATTCAAGTCTGAATGGCACAAAACCCAACACACACACTACAGCGTGAGGAGCTGACAGAGCGCCAGATTCTCCAGATAAAGGCCCATCTGTCAGATAACAATACAGAGCATCCTGCTTTTCCCAGCGCAATATTACACAGATCAGATCTTTGACAACACACACACACACACACACACACCCTTAAAGGGCAACACCATTTCCTCTCACCTTAGAATGTCAGCGTGCAAAAACTGGTCAAAAGAGCGCCATTCAAAACACACAGACAGTTTACAAATGCCAAACACACTTTTAGCCCTGCAATTTACAGCAATAATGAAGTGACAGGCTATTTCAACAATGCTAACAAGACACTTTTGAATGGCAACCACCATCTTGCATAGATTTTGAGTCATGCATTTAGTTCAAAACTGAAGGTATTAGCGATGTCAGGATATCTATACTGTAAGTAAACCAGCATACGCTAAAGGCACTTAGAATGGAGTAAAATTGTTATGTGGTAGGAAAAAGAGACAAGACAAAAGACACAAATTGAAGCGGTTTCACTTAACATTCTTGTCAGTATTTGTTTGGCCCAAGGCGGGCAACATATTTTTGTTTCGTCTTTTCAACGGCGAGCGAGAGACAAATCAATTGCATGCCACACAGCATGGGTCTATTAGGCTGTGGATGACAAAATCACGTCCCACCGTGATATTGGACAAAACGAAACACATTGCAGACCAAAACGGACAGAGGCGAACAAAAGACAAGAAGTGTCATCCAAACAACTTCAGTCAAAACCAAAAAAGCAATAAAAGTGAATCTTGACTAACAGTCAGGGAATAAAGCTAACAGTAAACTGAACCAGGGTTAGATGCCACCGAAAGTGACAAAACTTCCCTTGAAATTCAATATGTGGAGGCAAAATTTGACCCAGACTCATTCTTTCCCTTCCTGTAATTGATTGTACCATCAACCCCCCGTTTTTAGTGTATACTTTAGTGAACTTACCATTTTTACATATGTGTAGCGGGTCAGTTATTTCCTAAGTTCATGCCTCAATGTTTTGATTGAACACTCATCGCCTGATTTCACAAGAACGTTTTTGTCACCTAAATGAAAATCTAATTAACATTGAATATAAAATTTGCTGTAAATAACATAACATAATGCATTTACAGAAAATATCGGGCATGTTTTAGCACTTTCGCCCCAAGCCCTGGTTTTAAAATGAGACGGCATAAGTATTTTTAGGCATATTCTGGGTGGTGAGATGGTCATTTCAGAAGCCTGCAACACTGTCCATTCCCTCACGAGCATGTGAAACAGAACATTGGCCCAGTGAGTAATCTGCTTTTCTGGGTCCGGTAGGTAGGAGCCAAGTCTCTAATATTCTGTCCTAATTTTCACAATAATTTGCAAAATCCAATCAGTTAATTCAGAGCCCTTTAAGAGATGAATGGTTTAACCCTTTAAGCTCGGATTGGCCTGCCGGCCCAAAAGAAAAAGAAAACTTTAATTGTCAATAATTGTCAAAATACTACTAACTAAAGTCTTGGACAAAACAAAATGCGCAGGTGAAACTTAGAAGCTCTACTTTCCAATGCTTGTTGGCGTTATGACCAAAACTGAGCAACTGCTTTGAAATTTGCCGACAAATCAGAAGTGTTACGTTTTGATCATTTATAACACAAATTGCACTGTACATATTATTGCAATTAGTAAAAACAGCAAACTTATCATATAGCCATGTGTCATATGTTGTTGGAAAGCTCTCAAAGAGTCGAAAACAACCAGCCTAATTGTTTTGCTCACAGACAAAAGAGTTATTTCACAATTATGTTGGTGTTACTTTAATGCCACGTTTTCGCATACCATTACTTAGAGGAGGTGATTATCTTTCAAACAAGTCCACACACAAGATAATCAGATGTAGATCATTAGATAATCCACATGAGGTACAATGTTACATATGACCACCAGCAGATGGCGCCAAGTACATGACACAGACTCAATAATGACTCAAATGACACAGAATGAAACTCATTCTGTGAAATCTCATGACTAAAATCATGTCTGCATGCTATGCAAACCTTTAGTCATTGTTGTGTTTGCATGTGCATTTAGTTCTTATGGACAATTATTATGTTTTATTTGTTTGGTGAGGCTTTTGGACACATGGAGACATTTTTGGACACTAATAATTTGTAATGATATAACTTTTTATTGCTTTGTCGTATCAACAAAACAAATTCCCCAGATACAGTTTACATGATTGGGAACAACAGAAAGGCAGTTTTTCGGAGGCACCTTATTTACACCAAGAAATATATAATGTCAAATCGTCTTCAAATGATGAATTAATATTTTTTTGTGTTATAAGTCTTTAGTTTTGGGTTTGCCACTGAAACAGGGACTCTTTAAATACACCTTCAGAGCTTAAAGGGTTATTAATCTTGAAATCAGAGCACAAACAGTGGGCTCCAAAAGTCTGAGACCACTGGTGAAAATGCTTCTCTTGTGCATTATTCTAAATTTAATAATAAAAAAATTACAAAAAAAAAATATACCATCAGCATAAAAATTGTAAATGAAAATAACATTTACATACATTTCGGATTGTTTATGTAGGTGGTATGTAATTGCACTTAAAACATAATTATATGATTTAAAGTTGAAGTCAGAAGTTTACATACACTTAGGTTGACGTATTAAAACCCATTTTTTTACCCACTCCACAGATTTAATATTAGCAAACTATAGTTTTGGCAAGTCGTTTAGGACATCTACTTTGTGCGCGACATGAGTCATTTATCCAACAATTGTTTTCAGACCGATTGTTTCACTTTTAATTGACTATATCACACGTCCAGTGGGTCAGAAGTTTACAGACACTTAGTTAACTGTGCCTTTAAGCAGCTTGGAAAATTCCTGAAAATTATGTCAAGCATTTAAACACTTAGCCAGTTAGCTTCTGATAGGCTAATGATGTATTTTAAGGCCTACCTTCAAACTCAGTGCCTCTTTGCTTTACATCATGGGAAAATCAAAAGAAATCAGCCAAGACCTCAGAAAAACAATTGTGGACCTCCACGAGTCTTGTGTATCCTTGGGAGCAATTTCCAAATGACTGAAGTTACCAAGTTCATCTGTACAAACAATAGTACACAAGTATAAACACCATGGGACCACACAGCCATCATACCGCTCAGGAAGGAGACTCATTCTGTCTCCTAGAGATGAATGTAGTTTGGTGCAAAAAGTGCAAATCAACCCCAGAACAACAGCAAAGGAGCTTGTGAAGATGCTGGAGGAAACATGTAGACGAGTATCTAGATCCACAGTAAAACGAGTCCTATATCGACATAACCTGAAAGGCTGCTCAGCAAGGAAGAAGCCGCTGCTTCAAAACCGCCATATAAAAGCCAGATTGCAAGTGCACATGGGGACAAAGATCTTACTTTGGGGAAATGTCCTCTGGTCTAATTAAATCATTTTAAACTATTTGGCCATAATGACCATCATTGTGTTTGGAAGGAAAAGGATGAGGCTTGCAAGCTAAAGAACACCATCCCAGCTGTGAAGCACAGGGGGTGGCAGCATCATGTTGCGGGGGTGCTTTGCTGCAGGAGGGACTGGTGCACTTCACAAAATAGATGCATCATGAGGAAGGAAACTGATGTGGATATATTGAAGCAACATCTCAAGGCATCAGACAGGAAGTTAAAGCTAGGTCACAAATGGGTCTTCCAAATGGACAATGACCCCAAGCATACCTCCAAAGTTGTGGCAAAATGGCTTAAGGACGACAATGTCAAGGTATTGGAGTGGCCATTACAAAGTAAAATCTGTTTATTTCCAGGTAAAAAATTAGATTTTAAAATTCCAGATTTTCAATGTGCTCCCAAACATTTAGACCTTTCAATGTCCTCCAACCAAAGTTGGCTGATTAACCAGAAATAATCACAACGGTAATCAGAATCCACTTCCAAATACCTCTTCCCCGTCCTCCATGGCAAAAAAGGAGGAAAGAAAAACATGATTCTTCCTTCACCCCCCCTCGATAGTGCCACCTCTCGTGACCTTCAGTGTGAAAACACTCCACTTAAGCAGCATATATAAATGTATGAGTTATCAGGGAATTAAAAACAGATTTAAAATGAAACAATGGATAAAAAATTTAGGAGATCTCCTCTTCTCTCCCCATCTGATATGAGCGTGCCTTTGTTTTGCCTCACTGCCTGTCAATTTCTAATTGTGACCTTCAAGCGCTCTCTAACTTCAAGAGCCCTTCTGATGATACGGCAATGTTTCGGACCGATGATGGTTTCAAAACTAGAATGCACTGACATAAAGTGCCTCACTGTCCACGTTTTGTACATTTAGGGAAATTTAAAGTTTAAAAAATGCACTTTGTAACCTGGCGAATAATTGTAAACAGCTTTGAATCGATCATATCTTGGAAATAATTTAGCAAATGTAACTTTCTAAAAATATTATTATTATGGATGCATAATCAGTGCTTAATGCAAGTCCAATACAATAAATGTGTCGAAATGAATGTCTGTGGAAATCTGTACATTGAGCTCAACCTCTACTGAAGCCAGAACATTCTGATATATACAGATATCCAATCATCTGAGCGGTCGAAAGACGTCTTGGTTGAAATCTGTTTGTTGAGCATAAAAGAACGAAATGAAGCGGGCCATCTCTCCACATGAGCTCAGGAAGCACGGTTTATGTAACCCACACAATTCTAAATATACTGATGCAGGACCGTGGCCTTGGAGGAGGGGAATAAACTACACGATAAGATTCAAAACAGCGAATGCATGAGCAGAGGTCAGGGGACATCTGCATCGTTTGGGTTTAAAATGAGACGGGAGACGGCAAAGAATGAGTTTGTTAGAGATGCACAGAGTAGAGCAATAAAGCTGAAATAGCGGGTCACATTTCTGATTCTAGGAAGAGAAAAACCCTAATAATCAAGTGGCACCTTTAAAAGGAATATTCCGGGTTCAATACAAGTTAAGCTGAAATGCAGCATTTGTGGCATACTGTTGATTACCACAAAAATGTATTTAAACTCGTTCCTCCTTTTCTTTTAAAAGAAAAGCACAAATCGGGGACCTGGGTTGCTCAGCGAGTATTGACGCTGACTATCACACCCGAGTCACGAGTTTGAATCCAGGGCGTGCTGAGTGACTCCAGTCAGGTCTCCTAAGCAACCAAATTGGCCGGTTGCTAGGGAGGATAGAGTCACATGGGGTAACCTCCTCGTGGTCGTGATTAGTGGTTCTCGCTCAGAATGGGGCGTGTGGTGAGTTGTGTGTGGATCGTGGAGAGTAGCATGAGCCTCCACATGCTGCGAGTCTCCGCGGTGTCATGCACAACGAGTCACGTGATAAGATGCGCGGATTGACGGTCTCAGAGGCGGAGGCAACCCGGATCGAGGCAAGTAACCGCACCACCACAAGGACGTACTAAGTAGTGGGAATTGGGCATTCCAAATTGGGGAGAAAAGGCGATTTAAAATAAAAAGCACAAATCTGTGTTCCAGTGAGATGCTTACAATGGAAGTCAATGGGGCCAGTTTTTGGAGGGTTTAAAAAGGCAGAAATGCGAAGCGTATAAATTTAAAAAAGGACAAAGTTTTCTGTGTATTATTTGAGCTGTAAAGATGTTTGAATCATCTTTTTTGGAGTCGTTTTAGGATATAATGGTTTGTTGACATGGCATTGAATTTGTAAAATTGGCTATAACTTTACACACAAAAGGTTAGTAAGTCATTATATCACAGTAAAATATTGTTTACGTCTTGTGACTATACCTTTGAAACATTGAGTGTTTTAATGTTTACAGACTGGTCCCATTACTTTCCATTGTAAGTGCCTCACTGGAACACAGATTGTTCTTGTTTTAAAGAAAAGGAGGGGCAAGTCAAAATACATTTTTGACGTAATCCGTATTGCAAATACTGTCGATTGAGCTCAACTTGTATTGTATGGAATATGTTACAGATCTACAGCACAGGGCAAGACCACTTTCATTTTGGACTGTTCCTCACAGAAAGCCATCACATGACTTGGAATACAGAAGTCGCACTGACTACCTTTATGGTGCTTTTTTGGACCTCGGTCATGTCCTGGTCACTATATGCTTTTTGCTATATAGAAAATGAAAAGAAAGTATTTTCATCTTCCTTTAAAAGAGATCACATGGGTGATTCTCACAAACCCAGTTAAGAAAATGTCCTTGTCTTATTTTACTCTAAAATCAAACCAAACACATAAGAAATCAAATTTCGCATTTAGAAAATGAAGCCTATTTTATTTAGATTTTTTACAATGTTACAATATTTTTGACAATTATGTACATTTTAGCCCCCAATCCTCATTACCGCTCAAAAGATGGTCATTATTAGATTCTCATTACCACAACATGGTAAAATTATATATTTTTAAATTGCAAAGTATTTAGTATGTATCACAGACGCGGGGGATAAAGGCAGCCGGTGACGACAGTTCGAGAGAGAATTACGGGCAGCTGCCCTGTATGTGTTTTTGTGTGTCTTTTTAGTTAATTAAATATTGTTTATATTGTCAAGCCGGTTCTCGCCTCCTCCTTGCCCATCTAAACCCCCTTACACTGGTACCGAATCCCGGGAAGGTGGAGGGATGGCCGTCGCAGAGTCCTCAACACTGCTGTCCACCCAGGGGAGCGCCGCTGCCATCTTCCGGGTGACAGAGTAGCCCGACGGCCTGGACGCGGTTAACGGCCGCCGTCCGTGGGACGAGTGGGAAATCCCCGACTGCCTGGAGCGATGGAGCCCCTGCCAGTGGTGGAGGAGTGCCCTGTTGTCCCCCAGAAATGCGGAGGGGTCGAGAGTAGCCCGCCGTCCACTAGGGGAGGAGGAGAAGCAGCTCCCCGACCGCCTGGCGGCCATGGGTGGAGGAGTGTCCCCACGTGCCTCCAGAAAAGCGGAGGGGCTTTCTGTCCGCTGGGGGTCGGAGGTTTGACTCCGGTCCGCCCAGGGAGGAGCGGCTGTCGTCCGCCTGAGAGTGTGGAGGAGTGATCGGGGACCACTCGACGGCGCATCAGAGAACAGGTGAGTGAGCTTCTTCTCTCTCTCCTCTCGCTCTCGAACTGTCATCACCGGCCGCCTTTATCTCTCGCGCACCCCATCAGGCCGATTGGGGTCCGGGGCGTGCATGATTCCAGCCTGGCCATTATACCACAACACATCTGGATGATTTTCTATACTTCGTCAATGACTCTCATTACTGTTGTTACAGTTGTTTTACTATCAGTAAAAAAAGATGCTGTTGTCCAATTTACATTTAATTTTTTTTTAAATCAGCTAAAATAAAAGGTAGTACAAAGAGACTCCGCCGGCCGGACCGACTGCCGATGACCTCAAACTAAAGCTGCTCATATCTAAAACTTTACCAACTGAACAGACATGCTCTGAAGATACTCGATTGCCCATAAGAGGTACCAGTATAAATCGATCGATCAATCAATCAATGATGGACCTTGCAGTCTGCGTTTCACTTATGCCGCAATTTCAAAGTAGAGCTTGCAATCGTAATAGTAAAATGAAATGGTCAGTCGAAAAGAAAACAAATAAGGAGATAACATACCCGCATTTGTATTATGATCCGTGAGGAAGCCTATCTTGATCTTGATTATTTTGGGAAGGGATTTCAAATGGTTGTTTATTGAAATACGGACATATTCAGCATCTTTCATCCGCTCAGACGACCACATGTGGGAGCTGAATTTGTGAAATATGAGTGGACAGTTCAGTGTGAGAAAAGGCCAGTGCGGTCCATCTGCTGTGTGCGAGTGTGTCGTGTGTGACAAACAAACATGCTGAGAAACAGAGAAGAACAAGAATATTAACACTGCTTTCATCCAGTGAATGCTCTCGGTCAGCTGTGGCTTGATCAACTACATTCAAATAAATCATTAATGATCATTAAATCATTCAAATGTTTTAGTGTCTGGAAGCGACTCTGAAACTGTAGCTTGCCAAAGCGACGCACTTCTCATAATTTAAGATACCTTTAAACATTTCAAGCTACATTTGAAAAATGGAGCAAGCAAAATACATTGAAGTCTATGAAGAGAGTGATATTTATACGTGTAAAGGGTCATCACATGACTCGTGTCAGCTCTGCAGAATACATTGAAGTCTATGAAGAGAGTGATATTTATACGAGTAAAGGGTCATCACATGACTCGTGTCAGCTCTGCAGAATACATTGAAGTCTATGAAGGGAGTGATATTTATACGAGTAAAGGGTCATCACATGACTCACGTCAGTGCTGCAGAATACATTGAAGTCTATGAAGTGAGTGATATTTATACGAGTAAAGGGTCATCACATGACTCACGTCAGCTGCTGCAGAATACATTGAAGTCTATGAAGTGAGTGATATTTATACGAGTAAAGGGTCATCACATGACTCGTGTCAGCTCTGCAGAATACATTGAAGTCTATGAAGTGAGTGATATTTATACGAGTAAAGGGTCATCACATGACTCGTGTCAGCTCTGCAGAATACATTGAAGTCTATGAAGTGAGTGATATTTATACGAGTAAAGGGTCATCACATGACTCGTGTCAGCTCTGCAGAATACATTGAAGTCTATGAAGTGAGTGATATTTATACGTGTAAAGGGTCATCACATGACTCGTGTCAGCTCTGCAGAATACATTGAAGTCTATGAAGTGAGTGATATTTATACGAGTAAAGGGTCATCACATGACTCGTGTCAGCGCTGCAGAATACACTGAAGTCTATGAAGTGAGTGATATTTATACGTGTAAATGGTCATCACATGACTCACATCAGTGCTGCAGAATACATTGAAGTCTATGAAGTGAGTGATATTTATACGAGTAAAGGGTCATCACATGACTCGCGTCAGCTCTGCAGAATACATTGAAGTCTATGAAGTGAGTGATATTTATAGGAGTAAAGGGTCATCACATGACTCGCGTCAGCGCTGCAGAACACATTGAAGTCTATGAAGTGAGTGATATTTATACGAGTAAATGGTCATCACATGACTCGCGTCAGCTCTGCAGAACACATTGAAGTCTATGAAGTGAGTGATATTTATACGTTTAAAGGGTCATCGCATACCCGATGGCCAGTCCGCCCCTGATCGGCCCCAAAGTGCGTCGGCCCACCGGGAAAATGCCCGGTATGCCAGATTACCAGTCCAGCCCTGAGCCTACCTATGTAATTTGGTTATTTATCTATTTATTTTTTGCACAGCCGAATTTCAAACATAACAAGTAAACATGCTACTAAGACAGACAGAAAACATGGACAAGTTCTTGAAAGTTCCTGAAAAAATGTTGATGATGGTTAGCCCATGTGGGTTAGTGGTGTGCCGTAGAACTTTTTAGTCGTAAAAAGTGTGCCGTGGCTGAAAAAATGTTGTTAATGCAGCATGAACTACTGTAACAAACAATGAACAATAGTATTTATATTAGTAAACTTAACCAAAATGAAAAATGCTTAAATAATCATTGTTCATTATTAGTTCTTGATACATGATGCATTAAATAATGTTAACAAAAAGAACCTTATAGTAAATAAAACCGTTTATGACCTCATCGTTATAAAGGAACACGTTTACGTGACTTTACACATCATCTGCTTATTAAGCATACTCGGTTTAATAACTTGACTCTAAACACACACAATATTTTAGATAATTATCAGGTCATGTATAACATATATAAACAAAAACAAACCAGTAGTATTTTTCTGGCAAACACTGGTGTACCGTTTACCTGAATCTCCATGCCCTGTTCCAGTAAACGTTTGGCTTGATTCTCCACCTCCAACCGTGCTCGACTGATGTACAGCTGATCATTCTCAATGACATCAATACCTGACAGATCCACACCTTGAGACAGGTAATCTAAAAGAGATGGGACAATGATGCATAAATTCATGTTTGAAGAAAAGTTATCATTTACTCACCCTCATGTAGTTTCCTCATGTAGTTTTCCCCTTTTCTTTTTTCTTCTTCTGTAGTATAATATAACTGGAGTATCATTTATTTATGTATTTGTTTTTAATGTACACACGTCTATATTCCATACAATAACAGGTCAACTTGCATGCCATATATTAAAAACTTTTTTTGTGTTACGTACCGATTGGATTGTTTTAGCCTTGTCCCAGACTTTCATTATTACAGTATAAAATCTATTTCAACAATTATATATATACACATACATACACACACACACACACACACCGATCAGCCACAACATTAAAACCACCAGCCTAATTTATATATTTATATATATTCTTTTATCCCCTTTTTTCCCAATTTGGAATGCCCATGTGGTGGCACAGTTACTCACCTCAATCCGGGTGGCAGAGGACAAGTCTCAGTTGCCTCCACTTCTGAGACCGTCAATCCGCGCATCTTATCACGTGACTCGTTGTGCATGACACCGCGGAGACTCACAGCATGTGGAGGCTCATGCTTCTCTCCACGATCCACACACAACTCACCACACGCCCCATTGAGAGCAAGAACCACTAATCACCACCATGAGGAGGTTACCCCATATGACTCTACCCTCCCTAGCAACCAGGTCAATTATATATATATATTATTTGAAATTATTGAAATATGTGTATATATATATATATATTTCTACATTCAAATAAGTTTGTTATTCTACTTGTTAACCAAGTCGACAAAAGTGTGAAATGTGAGACTAGGTGATGGTTATGAGTCATGTTTGAAGAAAACAAAGAAAATTAAAAGGTATATCACTTGGGTGCAAAATATTTTTGCCAAATTATGCAAAAAGTGTAGAAATAATATATGTTTAATTGTGTGGCTTTAGGATACATAAAATGTTTCCTAAACAAGACAAAGCAGTCAGCAAAAAAAAAAAAAAAAAGAAAGAAAGAAAAGGTTAAAAATAGACAAAATACAGAATTTGAGATGTGCTGGAAATGACACTGATGGGAATTTTCAGGACGTTCAGAGAGAGAGAGAGAGAGAAAAAAAATACCACACTATAAATCTCCAGGGCTGCATGTACACACACTGATGGACATTGTTAGCAGACAAAAAAAAAAAAACAGTAAGAGTGTGTAAAATGTTTTAACCAGAGCTTCCTATCTAGAAGTCTATAAACACCCATGACCTGTCGTCGTATGGAAAAGAAATGTGTAAATATTTTAGAAAAATGTATTTTTTAGTGTTTGGTATGACATGAGGGTGAGTAAATAATGACAGAATTTTCACTTTTGGCTAATATGAACTCATTTGCATTTGCATTAATTTACAGGCATTTATTAATAAAGCACTTTTAAACTACACAGTAGACCCCAAAGTGCTGGACATCAACAATCCAAACAATAAAATATGCAATAAAACAATACCATAAAAATAAAATAAATACCCTAAACATTCTTGCAAGTAAACGACGGAGACTCTAAACACAGAGTACCATATTGAACAGCCGTTCGAACAGACAGCACATGAGTCAGAGATGCTGAGAGATACAGATACAGTGGCACTAGGCAGAACAATGTCACTACATAGATCCACTCATTAGCGACTTCTGAGGGCACACACACACACACACCAGCTGACTACTCCATGACTTGATTCGTCGGCCGCTAGCAAAGATATCAAAATAACCCAGCGCCATCTTACGTTCCTCAAGCAAGATATCTGACCCCTCCTAATGACTCCATTGTGTATCACCCAGATGCTCAGATCCGACCCGGAGTTTATAGCCTAAAAACTGGGGAGAACAAAAGCGTTTTGAGAACAGGTGGCCTCTACACAGGAAGGTTGTCTCCAGTTCGTACAGGTAGGCCCAAAGCCAGAATAAAATCCATGATGCCTGCCAGGAGTCTCTGAGACACAGAGCAATTTTATTTCACCTCATTTTCACCCTCTCAAAAACCTCTGCTGCTTTGCCGTGCCAGAGTGCGAGAATTATTACACTGTTAAATTAGAAAACCGCAACACTGAAGGGGGACTCTCGATAGTGCGCAACACTGACTGTTCACTGTTCTAGCCATCTTGGTTCTGGAAATGTTTTTCCCATTCAAATGGATTTCGTGCAACTGACAATGTCGTTGTCAGTTTAGGGCGCTATTGTGCTGCTGTTGTTTTTAACAACCGTTTCTGCGCGATGTCCGTCTCGATAAAGCTC
The DNA here is from genome assembly GCF_025860055.1 of Xyrauchen texanus. Taxonomy (NCBI): domain Eukaryota; kingdom Metazoa; phylum Chordata; class Actinopteri; order Cypriniformes; family Catostomidae; genus Xyrauchen; species Xyrauchen texanus. Next base: position 26,054,992 of record NC_068320.1, on the reverse strand, counting down.
ATTTGGTATCATTGGTGTGCTGGGTTTTGGAAATAGGGGGCGTGGCTAATCCATCGGCTCAGTCTCGTGGAAGTAGATTGGCTAAAATCGCTTACAGCACCTTTAAGTATAAAAGTAAAATGAGAAAATGACCGCTTCAATATATGGTTCTTAGAGTTACACAACTGGTATAGGTTGCACAGTAGCCTATACCAGTGCCGTATTAATACCACAGACTCGAGCCTTATAATACCGGCAGTACACAATGTTGTTCATTCAAAACATTTATGTGTACGTGCCGAATGCTTACGCAGGGAGACGCTGATAAGAGAGCAAGGCATAGTCATGACACAACCGCCAAAGACCTCCCACTCATATCCACATGCGCTAGATGGACGATTTTGACCGTTGCGTCATGACGGTTGTTTAGTGTCACCTCAACTATACTCGCGTTACTTTTCTGAGCTTGCATTTGCACTCCAGTTTAGTGCCGCCTCAACGTGGGTGGGATTATAGGCTGATCGTCATAGTTGCGCTGCCTCTACTGCCGTGACATCATCTTAAACACGAAACAAACTGACCAAAATAATAACACGACCGCTAGCTGTTAGCTACTAGCTCATTGTGCTGCATAAAGCAGTTGTTGCATGGTGATTTTACACAAGTGTAACAGTTAAATTGGCCTGTTTGTTTTAGAAGCTTTCCAGTAGCTGGTCGACTAAATAAAGTGAAGCTTTCAAGCAGAGTATAGAGTTAACGTAACAAAACATACCATCCTCCATCGTGGATCAACGCCAGTCCAGGACACTCTCCCTCCCATTCCTCACCAGTTTAGATAGCGTCAATTTGGTCGAACCACTTCCACTTTTCCTTGATGGTTCTGTAGTCACTTAAGTTTTTTAACTTTTCCCTACACTGTTGGTAGGTCCGGTGGTAGCCGTGTGCGGCTAACAGCTGATGCACTTCCTGAAAGTCTTTTTCGTTTCACTCATCGCTAACAAGTGGACCGTCTGCACCTCGTTTATTGACCACGGCGTGGTTTTGCATACAGCCATTTCTTTTTTTCACAATTCGAAAGTCGCATGAACAAATGATACTGTTATAGCTGTTGCTAACTTTAAAACTAGCTAGCTGTACTAAAAAAAGTATCAGGTACTATCCACAGTGGAAAACCCCCAAAAAACGAGCTGCGTCGAGTTGAGTTGAGCTGTACCGTGCAGTGGAAAAGCCCCTTTAGCCACAGCTCCTCCTGTCAGGGTCATGAAGGTCAGCGGGTACACCGTGTGGAGTGGCATAGGTGCTCTTTCAATCACTGTTCTTGAACCAACATTTTTGCAATAGCAGAAAAAAGCTGCTCATATAATAGCGTTCTCTATCTTCTCCGGTCTTGTAGAGGTACTGGAGGAGCGTTCGCTCGGCATCAATCACAGTTATTACCTGCATATATCTACAACAAGCACAACGGTCAATCCACAGAGAGAAGGTACAGTGAGCAATATAGTGTAAAATGATCCTAACTGTGACCTTGGAAATGCTATTTTTTCCCATTACGGTGGAAAAAAGAAGAGCGATAAGAAACATTAGTGTAAATTCAATATGGGGTCCGTCTGAGGAGGAGTGGAGGAGGCGAGCTAAGCTAAGCGAGGCACTCAATTTATTTGAGATTAAAGGAAACCGAAAAAAGGTAATTGCTGTTGGCGTAGATAGAATCGACTCTGAAATTACAAGCTAGAGCATGAAAATGTCTAATGACAGCAAGAGTTGAAACAGCTTTCTTGAAAAAGAAATGGTGCCTTATGTTTGTTTTCGACAACTGAAAACATTTGCAGTGTGAATCTGGATGATGACACTAGAAGAGCAAAAAAACACTGACTGATGGTTTCCATTACAAAGAAAACTGTAGCACTTAGGACCTCATTATTTTTTGTTTCATACAGCGGTGGAGGAAACTGTTTTCAGACTCCAATAAAACCAAAAATGCACACAGATCCTACAGTTTTTTTTTTCCAGCAAGTGCACAGCACATTAGACATTGTCATGAGAACTGCAAACCAATGTTTCTGCAATCATGCTTAAATCAGTGTCTTGGGACGTGAGAGCACCACTGCATGTCAGTCAGATTCAAAGCAAGCTCAGATCATGTCTCTGTCAAAAGGCTTCTTCCTCTCCCACCAGACCAAACGTCACCTTTCACCTGCACGCTTCAGTGCTACGATATGCGATGCAAACAATTCAACTGGTCAGAAGTGACAACGTCGCACTTATGGCTTCTTATAGGACTCCCGACTTGCTAGATGGACGCTGAAATAACATTTAAAAGGTCAATCGTTGTCCTCGCACATCTCTTTGTCCCGATAAAGGAATTAACCGTGCTCACGCTCTAGCTACCATTTCTGTTGCATGTTTGGCGTTGGGAACAGAGAACCGTTTCCTTTCCAGTACGATTTTCATGTCTTTCGGTTCCGTTCACGGTTCTCGAACGTGCATTCTTCCGCCAATGCGAGAGATGACACCGTGCTAAAATACTCAGCGGCACGTCGACAACGCTACTAAATCAGCAGCATGAAACATACAGTGCGAACTGTGTAGCATAAATCTCAAACGAATCACTCTTATCAGCCTGTCCTTGCAGATCAGAGAGTTTTGATTCACTAGCAAGTCGTTGATTTTGTCGTGTCCGACTCGGGGTTAGGTTTGTTATGTGCATTTATGTTTAGCATTAGAGTTAGCGTAAAGGTTTGTTGTGTGTACTTAGGGCTTGTAAGAATTGCTGACTAGATGTAATCAAGTAATTTGCATGTAAAATGGACCTTCTTGAAAACGTTCTGTCGGATTCACAAATAGGGCTGAAACGATTAGTCAACGTTATCAACAACGTCGACAATAAAACATTTTCATTGTCAAATAGTCGTTTGATCTCATTTACCATAACGAGATCACGCTAAACTCTAATGATGAGCAGCACTGCAGCTCGCGCCTGACAGAGGAGAGGAAGAATAACACAGATCACAGTCCAGATGTACCAGATCGAAAAGCACGAGGGAATATACAAAAATACCAAATAGGTAAATACAGAAGCACTCTCGTTGTGGATTAAGCGGAGATGGAGCTCTTTTAAAAGAAACAACTTGTCATTACATCTTTAATGCAGTTTCAGCTTTGTAAAAGTTCAAAGTGCAGTCGGCACTTCTTCTATGTGTTGTGCAAATGTCCCGATCTGAGGGGGAGAGATTGAAACTGCACCCTGCTGATGCGCACTCTGTCACGGGACGCTCGTCCCTCGAGTGCGCTCGCTTAGAGCAGCTAGACTATAACATGATTGCTCGTGACTTATTGAATCATAATATATGTCACTGTGCATTTCTAATCATGAAGAAAATTGTCCATACACAGCTTTATTAATAAGACAGAGTTTGTTTTTGAGTTAAAGATGGATTGAAGTGAACAGAAAGGTGAGAGAGGAACTCTTCGCCCCATTGTACACTGCAACAAAATATGTTTATGATTTTGTTTTTGTTTTGGCTTGTTTTCCAATAGAAATATCTAAAACTCCATTAAAACTTTGTACATTTACTTAAGCAGCTTTACTGCAGAAGAACAAACTAGTTATCTGAGAATATTGAATATAATATTAAAAATACAAATATTTTAAATGATCTAAAAATCCTTTAATAAAGATGCGTTCACCTGAGATGCAGCATATCAGATATTTAGACTTGCTTTATGAGAACAGATCTTGAATATAAGTATATTTTGTCTTTACTGCACTCGCAGAAGTATAACAAAGTGAAAAACACACTTATATATAAAATACACTTATTATATATTTAAGATTCATTCTCTTAAAGCAGTATAAATATCTTATATGTTGCTTCTCAAGTAAATGTATCTTGTTTTTAAGGAATTTTTGGCAATATTAAATGGAAAACAAGACAAAAACACTTGATTATGATAGGGTTTTTTTTACAGTGAATGTTTTTACTGAATTAAACTTAATAAAATGTATTTTTTCCCCTTTAATTCAGTGAATGTCATTTAGAGTTATTTTTAAAAGATGATTTTTCCCTCTTTATTGTTAGTAAACACATTTAATACAACCTTTTAAGCTGGGGCACAAGCTGAATAATCGGCTAAGAGCTAATGATTAATCGTTGCAATAATCGTCGAATAATCGTTAGATGAATCGATTATCAAAATACTCATTAGTTGCAGCCCCATTCATAAATGCTTCGTACTGCCCATATATGTTAGTAAAACGTGTGTATGTTAGTGAATTCCAAATATTCATAATAGGGGGCATGTGCACGTTCATTCACAATTATCATAATCCACGGCCATGAAAACGCCATATAAGGAAGTCACCAGACTCGCTAGTAAATGCTGTTAACATCTATGTTGAACAGTAATTACATCTTTTTATGAATGACGTGCATTAACATTGTAAAATGTTGATTTAGCGAGCATAATATCGCCTCAAAGAAAGTGAGCACTTACTGTCATAGCATGTTTTTGCTCTTTTGTGAATCAAACAGTTCAAGAAGTCAATAAAAATGGTTTGAAATGAGTGTAAAAAGGATGATGGATGCCCACCAACGTTAACCTACACTGGTTCAGTTCACAGCGCATCGCTAGCATCATTTCTCATGACGTAATAGTGATATAATGTACTTGCAACTGGAAGAATCTTCAGAGAAATTAACAGAATGCCTGAAGAAGATCTTTGACTGAAACACTGTAAGATATTACAGATATGCAAGCTATACGACAGTGTGCGGGCTTTTTCTCTGTTATTTCCAGGGTTGTATTGTGTACTCAATGTATTTATTTATAGGTTTAACAGCATTAGCATTGACCATACGTTATCAACAGAGTGCCATTTGCCTAAATTATAGAGCTCAACGTCCAACCAGTCACGTTAGAGGGCATTTCTTTTTTCGGGAGGATCAAATGCAAATAGCGTCTTTCCATTAACTAAACGTTAACATATCTTGACGGCAGCCATATCACCCTGCAGCTCTTGCCTGGATGCCCACTAAAGCTAAGCAGGGTTGAGCCTGGTCCAGTATCTGGATGGGAGACCTCCTGTGGAAAACTAAGGTTGCTGCTGGAAGTGGTATTAGGGAGGCCAGCAGGGGGTGCTCACCCTACGGTCTGTGTGGGTCCTAATGCCCCAGGATAGTGATGGGGACACTATACTGTAAAAAGGCACCGTCCTTCAGATGAGATGTTAAACCGAGGTCCTGACTCTCTGTGGTCATTAAAAATCTCTGGACACTTCTTGTAAAGAGTAGGAGTGTAACCCTGGTCATTCCCCCCATTGGCCCCTATCTATCATGGCCTCCTAATAATCTCCATCCCTGAATTGGCTACATCACTTTACTCTCTCCTCTCCACCAATAGCTGGTGTGTGATGGAAGTTCTGGTGCCCTATGGCTGCTGTCGCATCATCCAGGTGGATGCTGCACACTGGTGGTGGTTGAGGAGATTCCCCCTATACTATGTAAAGCGCTTTGAGTGCCTAGAAAAGCACTATATAAATGCAAGGAATTATTATTATTAATTATTAAAGAGTTGGAGGAAAAAAGCAGCAAACAAACATTTCTATACAAGTATAGCCTATGATTTAAAAAGCTTATTTTATTTGTATTTCTTTTTTTTTTTTTTTTGTCAGAACGTCTTTACGACCACTTAACACAATTCATCCTGCTCGTGTTTCACGAATGAGGCCCTTTGAGTTTTGTTGTACTTAGTGGTATTTGAAAAGGAATGAATAAATAAAACCGCTTTCTTAATCAAAAAGTCAAAAATGTTAAAATATTTCTTCCTCGAAATAACTAATGGAATAGTTAATGGAACCGTTGAGGAATCCGGATGGTTCAATTCCTTATTATTCCCATCCTTGTGCATGCTAGACGAGGAATAGAAAAGGGGGGTGAACGTGTGAAAACAGCCTGAATATTCTGAGAGGTAAAATTAAACATTTTGCTGGTTACTTTATTAGGCTGCATATCTTGCACAACTTTTCCTTTTTTATTTTATTCATTCATATTTTGGGTAGCCTATTGTACTTTATTACCATTACATTTAATATTTCCCTCAATAATACCACATTATTTCAAAAGTTCATTCAAACTGGGTGAGCGTATTCATAGAGTATATCTATTATTAATTGGGCAGGTCTATTACTGTGGCGGAAAATATTAGACTTATTGCAGAATCGCTTGAGAAAGATCCTAAAATTGAAGAACAGGTATGAAGGCACGAGCAGGACATATGCAGCTTCTTATGTTTATATCTTAATTGCATTTTCCTGTATGTATGTGTAGTATTTCCAGCAAGATAAATGGTAATCCCATGAATTTTAGCAACACCTAAAACAGAATGTACATGTCCCGAGACAAGCTTTTCAAAGTTAACGTTCTTTTTGACCAGACATGACATCTAAAAAGCATGCCGTTACAGTGCAAGACGATGAAAAAACAGTCTGTCACATATTTTCAGCCCCTTAAACAAAACAGACAACCAGTGATGAACAATATTTGTTTTGTTTGCATTAGAGTGGCTCCAACAGCATCAGATGAAAGTGACTCCTTGACTCCGACCAGAGACTGAAGGGAGGCAACAGATCGTTCTGAAGGTCACCCCTCTCATAGGGGACAGCTTTTTCCCATGCCTTCCCTTCCCCCATCTAACACCACATGTAACATCTCAGCACTCTGGACACCGGCAGGAAGTGGTTTAACTCTGAATGCATTGTTGGGATTGGACAGAATCCCATCAGGACAGCTAAAGCGAAGCTGGAGCAACAAGCGTTAGCAGACGTTCACAGTCAGGGTGTCCCCGATAGTCTGCCACCATGAAAACTCGATGTGGAGGAGCCAAACTCACATTAACAGTGTTACCCAGAATCACAGGGTGACGTGTTAGCCCTGTAGAAGCTGAGGGGACGTGACACTGTTTGGACAACTAAAACCTTTGGAATCTGATTAATGCAAGCCAGACTCAATTCCCACAGGGACTTTTAACCATATTAGCAGTTGATTGGAGAAAAAGCAGTCTATCATGGCCTAGTATTGTGCATAATTACTGATAAACAGAATTGATGATATAAAAACAATGCACCCTACCACCTCACATGCTGGGACACTATTTTTAGTATGCGTTTGGTTGCACGAAGGCTCAAAAATCTGTTCAATACTGAAAAAAATGTACATTTAAAAAGGAATATTCCGGGTTTAATTCAAGTTAAGCTCCATCAACAGAATTTGTGGCATAATGTTGATTACCAAAAAACATTTATTTCGACTCATCCCTCCTTTTCTTAATAAAAGGTGGTTGGAGGGCCTGGGTAGCTTAGAAAGTAAAAGACGCTGACAACCACACCTGGAGTCGTGGGTTCGAATCAAGGGAGTGCTGAGTGATTCCAGTCAGGCTTCCTAAGCAACCAATTGGCCCGGATGCTAGCGTGGGTAGTGTCACAATAACCACCTCGTGGGTCTCGCTCTCGGTGAGGCGTGTGGCGAGATGTGCGTCAATACTGTGGAGAATAGCATGAAGCCTCCACACGCGCTAGGTCTCCGCAATAACGTGCTCAACAAGCCACATAATAAGATGCGCGAATTGACGGTCTCAGACGCGGAGGTAACTGAGATTCGTCCACCGTCACCCGGATTGTTCAGCCGGTTCCCGAATCCTCCCATTTGTGAAAACAATTTTTTATTCAAATTTTAAATGCACAATAATCGCGGTTAGATCAAATAATCACAAGCAGGAGATTATGTAATAATCGCACCAGCCCTAGAGTACTTGCATCACGTTCTGGGCCTGTGAATGTCAAACACAAGTAAGTTTGACAGGATAAACTGCTCCAAAGTCACTTCAGCCATGTCTCCAAATGTTGTCCTACTGAAGTGCGTTGGAAAACTGGTCATACTTATACCCAGCTCTTCTAGTCCTAAACAGATGTGCAGATAACGCTGGGGCGAGAAGGAACAGCTAAGGTCTTTTGGGAATGTGGACTGCCAGAGGCGACTACAACCACTGGCTCTGTCATCTTGGTCTGTCTCATGTCCACATGCAAGAGAGCCCTGAGGGACACTGGAAACGTGACCAAGAACAGCTCCTTCTATCTTCCATGGTGTCCAGGGTCTCTGCACAGGGGGATAGTGAGCCAAGAAAACATAACATTACAAGCAAAGCAGAATTTCCTGTTTGGCTTTGGTTTCTAGTGGCAGTTTTTCGTAGTCTTCAAGCCTCTGGTCAAACATGCTTGATAAAGTTAGCAGCATGTACTAATACAGTATCTTTAAATGTACTGGCAGATATCAGAGAACTGCCTAGGGAAAGCAAATCTCTTTGTGATAAAGCTGCCAGGCCTGTCCTACCTGCCACATGGCCCAGATGAGATGCAACAGTGCCAAAGAGAGTACAAAGAGAGTTGAAAACAGATCCAGAAAAAGAGGCATGACCCACGGCTTACACCAATCTTGTGTCCAAAAGCTGGCTCAAAAATAGATGGGATAAACCATGTTCAGAGCCGATCTACACACACACACACACACACACACACACACACACACACACACACACACACACCTGTCTCCATACATAACATTTAAAGTCCCAACCAACCATTAAACCATGAACAATCAAAGAAAATGTCCTGATTAATATCAACAATCATTCTCATCGTTAGGATGTCACAGAGTTCATAGAATGAAACATGTTTTACTTTTATTATTTAATTCTACTATAAATCTTACAGAATGTATCTGTTCCAAAAATGACTGGCCAGGGCCAGTTGCGTTCCCACTGTCACTTCCGGGGCTTCATCGTGCCTCCTCGGGGCTTTCTGTTTCTTTTTTGCCAATTAGCCTTGGGCCAAACAAGGTCAGCTTGGGTTCAATGTCAAAAGCGGTGTTTTGCAGAACATGTCAGGATATGCATCAAGAATAACGGTACAAGTTCGGGATAAAAAGCGGTGCCTTTCTATGGTTTGGTGAACTTTCATAGATGGTGTGCTGGGACATCGTCCCACTGTTAGTAGACAGAGCACTCGGTACATTATGGCAGTGTGGAGCGGAGGGGGGCGGGGCCAGGCTAGAATGCCGCACGCCCGGTCCCCAATCGGCCTGATGGGGCGCGCGAGGGATAAAGTCGGCCGGTGACGACGGTTTGAGAGAGAGAGAATTACGGGCATGTCCGTCATGTGTGTGTTTATGTTTGTGCTTTTGGTTTAAGTTTTCATTAAATTATTATTTATATTGACAAGCCGGTTCTCGCCTCCTTGTTGCCCATCTTAACCCCCTTACAGGCAGTTACAGTCAGTGAGTGTTGTTATCGCTAATTTATCTTGCTAGCTAGCTAATGTTTACATTCAATATAAACACTCGATTTTGTAGATTACTAGATAACATGATACCTCAGCTTGTGCTTTCCTTTTGCTTGTGAAATGGGTGAGGTGTGTAGCTCTGGCACCAGGGCGGCATATTAAAGGTGCGTTTTAGGGCAACGCTGGGATTGGCTATTAGCCCGATGGTGGTAACGCAGATTGATTTTGGGCTTGTGGCTTGAGGTCCGAGGCTATTTGCTCCGGCTGGCCATTTGTTAGCCCTGGGACGAACTGGCCCAATAGTGAAAAAGGGGGGGGGTCGTTAAATTGCACAAATAGATTTATACCAAACAAAAACATATAATTGAATAACCAAATCTATACTATTAGTTTGTGCTGCATTTTTGCCAAACAAAACAAGCGTTTGTGCTGGTTTGGTGTTTGAGATATTACATTTTATTTAGTCTGGTTCTTTTTAAAGAGGACTCAAGTGCAAATAACCATTCTTGAACAAAATATTATGGCACTGACAAAGAGATCCAAGTCTCATCTATGGATTTATATCATATATATCATATTATTTCCTATACATGGACTTCATAGAGACTTGGGGGTGGGCTTTCAACTCGGGCCAGTAAGCAACCATCCATAACACTTCTCCTGATGGAAAGGTATTAAAGAAAGAAAGAATAAAGAGAACCAAAAAGTTATGGAGTCGGATGAGCAATGGCAAACTGAAAGACCAGATCCCAGAGCGTCGTGCCAGTGACCCAGCGGGCATGCTCGCTTCTTAGAGGTTGCTCCAGGGAGCACAGTGGCAGATTTTCCATGACCCCTCATCCCTCACGCCTCTCTCCGCAAGCTGGCACCTGGCGCCTTACCTTCCGCTGCTGAAACCTGCTGTTGCTAAGCGCACGTTAATTCACACAGGGATACTGGAGTTCTGCTTCCACTCAATGAGCATCAATCACAGCGGCATTATCAAGCTAGCAGCACACAAACACGCTCAATGCGACGGTTGATACAGCGTGAGAGAGATAACGTCATAATGAAAGTGGTCATTAAAGACAGATATTACAGATGGTGAATGAGACAGTGAGCCTGTTAACATGCACAACAATACACTGATAACACCCCCAAAAAAAGCTAATAAAAAAAATAAAAATCGGACAAAGCAAGAAAACTTTGAAATAATTGAGTTTTTCTCTGCTTTTGATGTCAATCCGTAAAGAAGATGCACAACACTTACAAACATTAGGGTTAGGCTAGGGTTGCATAAGCTGTTAAGAACACTGGTAAAGGCGTTTACATGCAACTCTAAATTGGGATAATGGGTAATAATTACCTGTGTTTACATGCACGTTTATGCTTAATAAGCCGGCAACACGTGCGGTCATGTAAATGCAATAAACTGGGTTCCTTTATTGCCATAAAAGCCATAAACAACTTATGGATAATCTGCTCGATGAGGGTAGATTTTTGCCCATTACACCGATTTCGCGTGCCATGTAAACACCTTACCAGCTAATCCATTGTGCGCACGTGTTGAGCGCATGCCTCTTCACGGTTTGATGTCAAAAGTAGAGAATAATGCGATTATTTTAAATGTCACGTTAACCCGGATTTCTTGCCTTGTTTAAATAAGCTGAATATAGAGAGTGATCAGCGTGTTGGTGTGCATGTAAACGGGTTCGGTTAGTTTAAGCATAAACCATTTATTACCTTTGGCCAATAAAAAACAGCTGTTTACATTTACATTTAGCAGAAGCTTTTATCCAAAGCAACTTAAAATGGGAAACATAACAAAGCAGACTATGTTTCAGACTATACGTGACCACACGTTGTAGGCTTAAGCATAATCGTTGTAGGCTCGCTGGCTTTTTGAAACAAGGGAAATTGAGCTTTGGGGCATGAGGAATTGTCTAAAAATAACAATAAAAAATGCACACACTCTTTCTCCATCTCGCGAAGCATCTACCGAGAAGTGTCTTGGGACAGGGTTTGAATTAAAAGTTAAAATATTAATGTGCACCTTGAAATATTTACAAGTACATTCAGCTTTGTAATTTGAAGCGGTATCCTTGAATTTGGTAAGAAAGTGATGTTCCATAATTAGTCCTAGTCTTCCTCTACTGCATCAGTGTGCACCAATACACCCACACATGTACAGCAGTAAAGACTGAACCTAAATCACGCCTCATGCAAGGTTTGTCATGTCTGCATTATGAAGAGTCGTAGAGAGCCCATGCTTTCAAAGTTAACTCGCCCACATCCATGCTCAGGGCTATTACATTTCGGCCCTTTCCTTTGTCGCTCACTCCGTAACCGTGGATCTAAAGAGAATTTAAGAGGAAAGGGAAATTGTGTATTTTGTGACAAGGTCTGATATCAACTCTGTAAAGAGAGTAAAATTCCCCTCTGGAGGAAGGCCCTTTTGGAGCAACAGGGTAAGGAAGGGTGACCCACTATTACAGGAGACCAATTGGGAACTAGAAGAGTGTTATAAACCACAGCGGGGAGGGAAAGCGAGAGTGAGAAAGGGGAGGTGGGAGGGGAAGAGAGAGAGTGAGGAGGAGGGGAGAGATGAGTAGGTAGGGCATTTTGAAAGCGCTGATTGTAGGGATGGAGAGAGAGAGAGAGAGAGAGAGAGAGAGAGGGAAGGAAGGAACAGGGAAGAGGAGAGGAGCAGTACTCAAAGCGAGATGCATGGCGCTACACCCTAGAGCATCTGACTTTTCTGCCCCTCCTGACAGACAAGGCAGCACTCCGAGAAAGCATCCCTCTACGAAGCATGTGCTTTATCACTCGTCTTGGCATGGCTCCACTTAAACTGGGAAAAATATGGGCTACCAGGTCACTTACTCTTATGGCAGCACTGAGAGGTAAAAGCTTCAGGATTCAACATTGTAGCACACATACAACTGGAGCATCCGCCAAGTAGAATGCATGCTATTTAACAGATCCACAACTTCTTAATCCAACAAACTTTTTAAAAATAAAGCAAATAAATGTTAGGGTTGAACAAATTGTGATTATGTGAGCAATTCTAAGTGACAGTATTGATTTAACAGTCTGTGCATGCGTTGAAAAGCTGTTCACTGTCTTACTTTGATACTTGCATTGTGCAAAAAAAAGATGCATGCTATATTTTGCGTATTTCCTCCAGTGGTCAACATATTAAGAGACACATTTGATGCAAATCATCTTGAAAAACTGAGTAATTGAAAGCCATGTAATACATTATCCTCTTACAGGGAAGATGTGAGCACTCTTGTCCCCTTTTACAGCTTCTAGTTAGTACTGAAAGCTGCCTCGTAGCTCAGAAAAAGGGAGACAGAATAAAAGACGCATGGAGATTCATGAGTACTGTATTTCTGTTCTACATACATGGAGTACAGCCCATGTAGCTTACAAGTATGGTGTGGGAGTACTGAAAATCTGCGCTGCAAAGGACCACTCACTGTAGCTGTAGGAATCCATTAAACCAAAAGAACATTAGTCTGATGAGTTGTTATTAGGCTAAAGGCTTTTTGACTAACAAATTACACCAGAGACACCTTTAAAGATAAAAAGTTAATTCACTGGGGATAAGAATTCTCTTTAGAGGGAATTAGGAGGGGTGCACAATCTCGGGAAGGTCTACGAACAACCAGAAAACATTACTGACATTATTAAATCTTTACAAAACTGACACCTTTAATGCAAATGTATTATACTTGCAAGAGGGGTTATTTAAAATAGCTTATATGGACACCAAGGACATTTTTCAAGGTCATATAGGACTCCAGTTGTAAGACAAGCAAAATAAATCTAACTCTCACTTTCTTGTATCTACTAGCAGCAAGAGTGTGAAACTACCGAGGATGGAGCTCTTATTTTGGTGTCCCACATGAGCTCTGTGAATAAGTGAGCAAAAATATACCATGCAGTGCACAGAAAGCCCACATCTACCAGCCTGACTACCTCCTTCCCTCTGGAAACCTGTGACCTTGTTGTGATTACTGTGTACTTCTGTCTATTTGCCTGGTCTCCTGGAGCTGTATTGAGGCCACAGCAGGTGGGAGTGTGATTACTCTATTGGAATACAAAGGGCGGTAAATATTATCAAGGGGCCATAGAGATTGGATGGGAATGGTACAACTTGTGTTCGATGGCAAAAGGAGAGAATCTCAGTCCTTACCGGCCCCTCTAACGAAGGGGCACTTCTGGTTGTAGTCTTTGAATACAGACTGAAAAGAGAGGGCACTTGCGAGGATGGGACATGGCACTGGCTCTGATCGATTTTGCAAGATCTGTTTGGCCAACACAAAGGACAAAAGGCTAAAGATAAGACTGAATACAACACAGCTTTCATGTCAGGACCACGTGGATATTACAATGCACAACCCCTTCCCACACACAGAGAAGGAAGAGCAGAGAGCGTTTCCATCTCCCACACCCTCCCACAGAAATCGGAGGATGCAAGGGAATGAGTTATGACCTGTTTGGATGGTGTTTAATCAACCCTAAAGAGTGGAAACCAGGGTGTTCTCCCTTGTTCGGTCTGTACCATGCTGGGTCCGAGGACAGCCTTAGCTGGTGCGTTGGTTCGATTTTAGCCAATTTCAAATCACTGCTTTCAGAGACAACTAAATCAACAACTCACAAAGCCTAAAAACGGAGTAGCTACAAAACGGAATGTGTCGAAGGGCCAAAAGGACACTGCTGAGGTAAAGAGGCATTGCAATATGGTTGGCGCATATGAAATCCTGCCAACACATCAGCTCTTTGATCGCACTTGCTACACAAACTCCTAACAAGGACGGTGAACACAAGGGAGGGGTGAGTTTCGTTAGTCTATGCACAATTGTTATGTTCATGTGAAGTACAGATCAAATATGTCATCCTTCTGAGGTTCCTCCTGAACTTTGGGCCCTTCCACTTACCTTCTTGCAAGAATTCGGCAAAATTCACTTCATGTTACTAGCTAATCAGCTCTGGCGTTAGGACAAACCAGGCCAAGGAAATGCTTCTACAACAACTTTCTGGTAAAAGCAATTTATGCCCCTCCAAGAGACATGTTAAACAATAGCCATATGTGTTTTATTTTGTGTAGGATAATGCATACCCCTCCTGTGCTGGGATTCCAGGCCATCATGAGCAACGTCACTGTCCTCGATAACGTTGAACCCCTTGACGTCGACATGGACTTGGACGCTCCTTATCCTGTCAGTTTCCAGGTGTCTTTAACAGGGTTCCTCATGCTGGAGATTGTGCTGGGTCTCAGCAGCAACCTGACTGTGCTGGCTCTCTATTGCATGAAGTCCAACCTGGTGAGCTCTGTCAGCAACATTGTAACCATGAACCTGCACGTGTTGGATGTGCTGGTGTGCGTGGGATGCATCCCACTGACGATTGTAGTGGTGCTGTTGCCATTGGAAGGCAACAGTGAACTAATTTGCTGCTTCCACGAGGCTTGTGTATCCTTTGCAAGTGTGGCTACTGCTGCCAATGTCCTGGCCATCACTCTAGACCGCTACGACATCTCAGTACGGCCAGCAAATCGAGTTCTAACAATGGGACGGGCAGTGGCCCTATTGGGATCCATTTGGGCACTATCATTCTTTAGCTTTCTGGTTCCCTTTATAGAAGAAGGTTTCTTTAGCCAGGCGGGTAATGAAAGGAATCAAACAGAAGATGAAGAACCTCCAAACCAATACTTTACAGAACCGGGCCTGTACTATCACTTGCTGGCACAGATCCCAATCTTCTTCTTTACAGCCGTGGTCATGTTGGTTACCTATTACAAGATTCTCCAGGCGCTCAACATCCGAATTGGTACTCGTTTCCATGCGGCGCCCAAGAAGAAGCCAAAGAAGAAAAAGGCCATCTCTATGACTTTGACTCAGCCAGAGTCCACCGACGCCTCGCAGAGCAGTGCCGGCCGCAATCCGCCGTTGGCCATGCGTACCTCGGTCTCCGTGATCATCGCCCTTCGCAGGGCAGTCAAACGGCACAGGGAACGCCGCGAGCGACAAAAGAGGGTTTTCCGCATGTCCCTTCTAATCATCTCCACATTTCTGCTTTGCTGGACACCAATCACCGTGCTCAACACGGTCATATTGAGTGCTGGGCCGAGCAACTTCACAACGCGCCTAAGACTGGGCTTTCTGGTCATGGCTTACGGAACGACCATTTTTCACCCGCTGCTCTACGCCTTCACCCGGCAGAAATTTCAGAAGGTTCTCAAGAGCAAAATGAAGAAACGTGTCGTTTCAGTTGTTGAGGCTGACCCTATGCCTAATAACGTGGTCATCCACAATTCATGGATTGACCCAAAAAGGAACAAAAAGGTGACTTTTGAGGAGACCGAGGTCAGGCAAAAATGTCTCTCGTCGGAGGATGTGGAATGAGCTACTAAGACACTGTAAAGCAAATATCCTTATGGGGGTACAAAAGCGTTAAAAAGGGAAACCACTAATCCAAAGCAGTAATGAATTTAAGTGTCTTAACTGTACAATACCGCAAGAGGAATAATTTATTACTATTTATTGTGATGGTGACTAGGTGTCATAGACGATGAAGTGTAAATCCTGCATGTGCTTAGTTGAAGTAGTCCTGGACAGTATAAACCACAAATGTACAGACATAGATATTGATGCTCCTGGTTTTGCTCATTTGTATTAAATACCCCAAAACATCTGAAGGGCTCTTTTGTTATCAGGATGAACCCTACCTAAATGCTTAGCAATGCTAACACATTTCAGAAGTAAAGACTGCTTTTTTCACTCTGTGATGAGGGGTTATACGTCTTTGTTTTCCTTTGGGAGTTTTGATATAAGATCACTGCTGTTCAGAATTCAAACTATGGGTCTGATTAAGTGGACATCCACTTTTGTGCCCCTCTGTTCAATGGCACCTTTTGCCCTCGAACAGAGAACAGGACATCTATGCTACAACTGGGTCAACATAGGTGGACTTTCAAAGCCAAAACTCGGTCTGCTTCCTTTCAAAATCACCCTCCAAACCAAACTGGTATGATAATCATCTATTTTTATAGGGGTGAGGGTATGCAGCATATTGTGCAATAAAGGTGCTTGGGTTTGAAGTGGTTGGCAAGTGTCAATGAGAGGGTGTTGACTAAATACTTGACCTTGTGATGCCCACTAGGCTGATGGTGTTTGATTAGGAAGGCTGGATTAGAGGGTGATAATTGTCCCGTTTGGCAGGCTATGATAAATAATCACCCCCTTTTATTCCAGCAATGGAAGGTCAAACACTGATTGGCAGTAGGGGCAGGCAAAGTCATACCATTGCACACAGTGTTGAAAACAGGTTGATTCCCAATTGGGTTAACGCACTCAAATTCAGGAACAGATGAAGTGCGTTTACATTCAAGTTGAGTTAACAGCATTTTTGGGATAATGTTGGTTTCCACAAAATAATATATAGACTCGTCCCTCCTTTATTAAAAAAAAAGCGGTTACAGTGCGGCACTTACAATGGAAGTGAATGGGGCCAGTTGCTAAACGCTAAAATACACATTGTTTCAAAAGTATAGCCTCAAGACGTTAACATTATACATGTTAAGATGATTGTAGTGTGATAAATGCACTTACTAACCTTATCTGTGTAAAGTTATATCCAGTATTACAATTTAGCTGTTATGACAATGAAACCCTGTAATCACCATGTTGCTATAACTAAAGTTGGGAAGTGATTTTATCACTCTAAAATTTGATTAAGATGTATAATGTGTAGGTCTTGTGACTATAATTTTGAAACAGTGTGTATTTTAGCATTTACGGACTGGCCCCATTCACTTCCATTGTAAGTGCTTTATTGTAACCACTTTTTTAAATAAAGCTCTAAAGCATTGTGATGTCATGCATCCTGATAATACAAGTGAGATCACTTGAGAGTGGCTACATATGACTACTGTAGACCCCAGGGACAGATTAGGACTTGTAAAGGCTCTGGGGCAAATTATCTCCAAGGGCCCCCCTTCAAAAGTTGCGCAACCTTAAAGCCCCGGGCAGTCAAGG
This sequence comes from Xyrauchen texanus, assembly GCF_025860055.1. NCBI lineage: Eukaryota > Metazoa > Chordata > Actinopteri > Cypriniformes > Catostomidae > Xyrauchen > Xyrauchen texanus. The sequence goes on along the minus strand of NC_068320.1, from coordinate 26,037,658 downwards.
GCCACAGGGCACTGTCCCCATTGGCCCGGTCGGTAATCCATCCCTGGTAGACCCCATAATTGCTTACTGAACATACTTTTATCAAATTAAACAGCTTTTTTTAAGCTCTAAAACATTTTCACACACTAAATCTTTCAGTAAATTTTAAGCACTGTCTCAAAATGAAAAAGACAAATTATATGCACAGGTATTGGCAGTTATCCAAAGCGCAGCTCAGTTGGGTTCGCTTTAAACCCGTTTGAAAAACCATCTGACAGTCGATTCCTGATAACAGCAGTCTCTTATTGTCAGGAGCAACATATTATTGATTATTAAACGTTCAGTTCATACCATCAAGTGACTCTAAAATGCTACGTTCTTGAGTTTATCTATAGATAAAGGGTCAGAGAGCCAGGTTAGTAACTTACACACCGTGGCAGAACAATAGCATGTGGGCGTTTGTGGAGTGCATGAGTGATGCGTGTCTTTTATGTCTCTTAAAATAGTTAGTTACACCGGTAAAACCCACACATAGACTAATCCGTCCCAACTGCCATAAGGACCAGAAACCCAGAGGCAAATTTTTGGCTTTAATTTACAGAGCACCATGCAAACAAATCATGTGGCAGTCCTTAAGATTGCTTTATGCCAATGGTAACCTCATATGCAGCGAATTTGAGGCTGATTTGTGCTTCTGCGTTGAACCTACGGCGTAGTGGCCAACGCGTCGGTTTGCATTTATAGTTCTGCATTGGTATCTGCAGTTCTGCGATTACATGGCCAAAATGCTAATTTGCACATTCATAAATAAACAAGTATTTATTAAATTATTGTACTATTAAAAACGAGTTCAAGGGGCCCGGGTAGCTCAGCGAGTATTGACGCTGACTATCACACCTGGAGTCACGAGTTTGAATCCAGTGTGTGCTGAGTGACTCCAGTCAGGTCTCCTAAGCAACCAAATTGGCCCGGTTGCTAGGAGGGTAGAGTCACATGGGGTAACCTCCTCGTGGTTGCTATAATCGGTGGGGCGTGTTGTGTGTGGATGCCGTGGAGAATAGCGTGAAGCCTCCACATGCGCTATGTCTCTGTGGTAACGCGCTCAACAAGCCACGTGATAAGATGTGCGGATTGACGGTCTCAGACGCGGAGGCAACTGAGATTCGTCCTCTGCCACCCAGCAGGGCTGGACTGGTAATCTGGCATACCGGACATTTTCCCAGTGGGCGACTCACTTTGGGGCCGGACTTTCCATCAGGAGAACCGATCGGACTGGTGGGTCGGCCGTGACAAGCAAAAATGAGCTGTCGCGTTATGCAGAACGGACCGTAAAACGCCGGCACGATATGCAGTACAGCGAACGCCGAACTTTCTTCCCAGTCCAGCCCTGCCACCCAGATTGAGGCGAGTCACTACGCCACTACGAAGACTTAGAGCACATTGGGAATTCCAAATTGGGGAGAAAAGTAGGAAGTGAACATTTAGGTAGGCTACATATTATTTATTATACATGCTGCCTGTATTGCAGGGAGCAAATACATTAGAAAAATACTGTATGCTTGCTCTGGAGGCGCTTAAATAATAATAAATAAATATTTTGGCATGCTTTTCAAATTCCATGCTGAAAAACAAATCATCAAATGATTTAGTAACTATACCTCGCTTGACAAACACTATAAATGGGTGATGTTTTAGAGACTTAACATATACATATAGGCAATATAACCAACTCTTCTCAGGTGCTTTTTAATCAGCTGACAAATAAGAAGTGTCCCATTTCCATAACTTATGAAATATGATTATTTACTGTGCACAAGACTATCAAATATTAATTTGATAATAAATATCAAGTAACAACTCTGAGAAAAAAATACCTTTGAGACTTTATAAGCTGTAATATCATGTAATATAAACCTATCTTTTGTCGCATTTAGATTGTGACATCACAAACAGAACATAAAGGCAACAGATGCTCCCGATTGGGACAATTGCTTTTATGGTCCTGACTTCCAATAAAATGTGAAATGATGCATAGATATTAAAATAATCTAGGTAAAACGTTTTGTCATAACTGGCAACTTCATCTTTTCATTTTGGACTTTGCTATATTACAATATTAATGATAACGATAAAGTATATTTAGCCTACTCATCTTGGTTTTGTGTCGATGAGGGGGTACTTGAGTCTTCCTGATGTTGCTGTGGGAGTACTAAAGGTAGAAAAACACTCATCTATTTGATCTAATCAGCATTGTTTTTCAATCCAAGCAAGCTCATGTCCAAGGGCAACATTTAAAGCAAAAATGCGCCAAAGTAACTAATGTTGCATAAAACTAATATAATGATAATATAACGATTGTTTGAAGCGCAACCTCTGATGGAACACGCATTACCTACTATGCGGCGTCCCTCAACCAGTTGGCATTTCAACTGGTAAATTAGATAACCAATTTAACCATTACTAAATTGTAATTGGGCGATCCACATTCAAAGCCATAGTAAAATTGGTGATATGTGCAAATCTGTGACGGACAATAATTGAATTCAATAATATCGCAGCAAGTTACGACATTGCTCGGCAACCGTAAGCAACGAAACTCTGCTACATGTTGTGCCTAGCGCTTTTAGACGCTTTTATTCAAGGTGACTTACAGTGCACTTATTACAGGGACAATTGTTTCCAGTAGTGGTTCTAGCTTGTTTGGCACCCTGGGTGAAACCTGCTTCAACACGCTCCCAAAGTTGTTGACCACCGCAGTATAAATGGTAAAGAAAACATCAAGCGCTTCACCAATTTATACCATTACACAGCATATACTGGCAATCCAATCAGCCCTACACTGTCACAAAATAATGATGTTGCAGCTAATGCCCCATACAGATATGTCACATGGTAAACAGGAAAGAGTTTTGCCAATTAAACCTTGAAGAATCCATTATCATTTACTGATTGCCTTGTTTACAATCCAAATCACATGATGCTATCAGTGGTACCATAAACTCAAGTCCTGCATCCAAAGTGATGTCAGGTTTCTCGTACCAGCATCTGAAGACAGTGTGCTCTAGACTTCAAAACAAAGCAAGGCGTTTAATTGCTTCTACGGCTTCAAAGCTGCATCCTTTGTATCTGGAAAAAGACAAATGTGATCTAGCACGAGTCTTAAAATATTCTGTCAAAACCTAGAGACAGCCCAAAATCATTTCTGCCCTTCTACAGACAGCAGTGTTTGGTTGAGGCAGTGTGTAGACAATTCTGACACATTCACGGTTGCTTAATAGGAAATAGGACATTTTACATTTATGCATTTGGCAGACGCTTTTATCCAAGGTGACTTACAGTGCTCTTATTACAGGGACAATCCCCCCGGAGCAACCTGGAGTTAAGTGCCTTGCTCAAGGACACAATGGTGGTGGCTGTGGAGATCGAACCAGCAACCTTCTGATTACCAGTATAGTGCTTTAGCCCACTACGCCACCACAAACTGTAAGACAGTTTCCACACTAAATGCGACCGTAGAAAGGTGGACAAACAGGTAATGATCCCACATCAGACTCGAGCAGTTCATGTTATGCCTTAAAAAGGTGGAAGGGCAGGCACTAAAGCGATCATTCTGTGAAAAGGACAGGTGCTGTTAGTGCAGTCTAATTGTCTTGACTTTGACGCTAATGCAGAGATGCCTCCGTAATCCATTAGCGGTTTGAGGCGAACCCAAATATGATCCTCACTTTGAAATGATAAATAATTAAATAGATGGGGAAAACATTTTACTGAATCTTAACGTGTCAGAACGACTATAGAGCTACAGCTCTGTTCCAAAACAAAGTGAGCAGCCTAGCTGTATATTGACTACATAGGCTGCTAAGGCTTTTACGGTCATGGTTAAGATTCAACTTTATTGTCATTGTGCAGAGTACAGGTACAGAGCCAATGAAATGCAGTTGTTTTCGCATATACCAACTAAGCTGGGGTCAGAGCACAGGGTCAGCCATGAAACAGCGCCCCTGGAGCAGATAGGGTCAAGGGCCTTGCTCAAGGGCCCAACAGTGGTATCTTGGCGGTGCTGGGGCTTGAACCTCCGACCTTTCGGTCAGTAACCCAGAGCCTTAACTGCTGAGCCACCACTGAAAAGTTGCTTGTCCACAGAAATGTTTGAAAACTCTTAAATCCCTGTACTACTCATGCGAAAAATTGCCGTTCCATGTACGGTCCGAAACGCTATTATCCTTGTGTTCTGTCGCCAGATAGCGCGTAAAATTCCCGTTGCCAATGATGCAATGTGAATGTTGTAAAAAGTTTTACCTTTTAACAACGCTATCAAAGTGAACAACAGCGCCGCTACAACGTGGGCCGCCATTTTGATTGTTTACATTTACAGACGCTGACCATCACCACTGAAGTCGTGAGTTTGAATCCAGGGCATGCTGAGTGACTCCAGTCAGGTCTCCTAAGCAACCAAATTTGCCCGGTTGCTAGGGAGGGTAGAGTCACATGGGGTAAACTCCTCGTGGTCGTGATTAGTGGTTCTCGCTCTCAGTGTGGCCCGTGGTAAGTCGTTTGGATCGCGGAGAGTAGCATGAGCCTCCACATGCTGTGAGTCTCCGCGTTGACATGCACAACGAGTCACGTGATAAGATGCACGGATTGACGGTAACTGAGACTTGTCCTCCGCCACCCGGATTGAGGCGAGTAACCGCGCCACCACGAGGCCCTACTAAGTAGTGGGAATTGGACATTCCAAATTGGGAGAAAAGGGGATAAAATAAAATCATAAATAATAAATAGAGTTTGGATAATATAGTCAATTTTTAATTCTATTCGACTACTTTATATGTATCAGAAAGTGTCGCTAATGTCAAGGTGAAATCTCATTCACAAGCACTTTTACTATTTTCAAGCGAAACGTGTAGGACAGGACTTGATTTTATCCATTGAGAAGTGATTGGAATGTTTCAGAGGTGATGCATGTTATTATATTTAGATCAAAGACAATGAAGAAAAAATAATAGGGTCAGTTTTGTTTTCATATTGAGTTTAAGGAAATATAAGTATACTTTGAAACAGCCTTTGCGTCAGAAGCATGCATGTTTAAAAATGCTGTCTAGGTAGGCAGCTCACTGTAACTATTTACAGTATATACATACTCTTTACGAATAATAGAAACAGACAGGAATACTTGGTATTTCTGGTCACAGCATATACATATGCATGTAGGTGACACAAAAATATGTGCCCTCCAAATGCACAATGAGAAACTACTGTGTCTGCACTCATTTAGCTTCACTCGAGAACAATATGCAAATATAAACCACGGAAAAGTACCTCGCCGATATTCACTGGAATCTATCCTAGAGGGCCTGCGACATAATAATGAAGCCTTGTGTTTACTGATTGACTTACAGCTTGGAGAAAAAAAAAAATAGCATGCTGAATTTGCATTGTGGTCCGTACGGCATCTGAGCAAATATAACACTGGGGTCACAGAGTATGGGACGATATATATCTGATATTACAGCCAATGAAACCCAGAACCGAAAACAAGTTTTGCATTTCAGATGAGGTCCACAACAGCAGGAATTCCAGACCTGGTGCGATTCTGACATTACAGAGCAACATTAAGTTCAACACCCTTAAATTCAACATAAAACACGATATGTGACGCATTCCCAAGTGAAACTGGATATTCAACTATTTAGAGAAGGGGCTTGATTTTATCAATTGGGAATTGATTGGATGGTGAAGATTAACAAGTGGTTGGAGGTGAAGGGTTGAAAGTTATTTGGATGAAAGATTTCACAATAGGAACAGGAATGTGTATTTAGAAAGTCAATTTGGATGTCATGTTGACTTTAAGCTCTCTGAGATTAATATAATGTAATCTGGTCACTATCGGCACTGAAGTAAACGCTATTCAGGTCAGACATTAATCAAGAGGGTTTTTAACGGAGCGCAACCTAAAATATCTCCAAAGCAGGCCAGACAATTCCGGCACCAGTTTCCGACAGTTCTCGCACCTGCACTGCGAACTCAGCACAACATTTAGGCCAGAAAAACCGGGCTGACCTGGAAAAAGTAGCACTTCAGGAGTGCCTACAAAACAATCGGCAAAACCAGTTTGCATTCAGATGGTGACAGTGATACATCCCAATAAACACAAAGGAGCTAAAGTGCCGCCACTCATGCCGAGAGTTTTATTGTGATTGAATGTTTTGAAGGACATGAGGGACAGTGAAGTGGACGCTGGTCGTGATGGATCACTCACCCAGTTCATTGAGGCTCTGGGCCGCTTTGGTGATCTCTCTGCTGCCCCCCTGCAGTTGCCAATGCAGTCGTTTGCTCAGGTACAGAATGCGGATAATCCTTCTCAACAGGTCACACGCCACCTGACAGAAAGAATGAGATGTTCGTCAAAGGCCTAACATAACAGGAGCAAGTAAAGCACAGGAAATGTATTGTTTTAGCCACTACTTGTAGTTTCAGGGTTTTACAGTAGTAACTATGGAAACCCTGAACCACATGGTAAGAAAAAAATCACTAGGTAAAAATTATTTCTTAGGCGTCTTGTAAGGCATCAGATGTACATGAAAGAAAGAAAAAAAAAGAAAAAAATTGAGATTTTTTTTCTTGCTAGCTAATAATTAGCATGTTGTACCAACCTTGGCCACCAAGTGTGCCACTATCAACAGGCGTGAAATCTTATGCTGACAAGGTGACGAGATGTCTGTGGTACTTCCTATGTTGAACAATAACAAGAATGTTTTGCAAATCTTAAGAAACAGATTTAATGTTAGAGAGGTTTCGAATACACGAAATCTCACAATTGAATGAATATACCTCAGATTACATGTTTCATAATGCATTTGTTGTCACAACTGCAGTTATTTATGCTAGTTTGATGACCTTCACATTCGGTCACCTTCTCAGCAAAACATTTAGTTAGCTAGCAAGAAAAAAAAATTATCAAGTGTTTTTTTGAGGATATAAAAAAAGAGCGGGGGAAAAAACATTTTAGAAAAAAAAGATCTGATAAATTTTTTTTGGGTGAAAAAAAAAAAAGGACAGGAAGGCACTAATGGCACTTTTCCACGGCACGTTACGGTTCAAATCGACTCGGCTCGCTTTACTTTTCTGAGCTTGCATTTCCACTGCCTAGTTCGCCTCAATGTGGGTGGGATTATAGGTTGATGGTCATAGTTGCACCGCCTCTACTGCCGTGACATCATCTTAAACGCGACACAAACATTACAGACCATAAACAATAGCACAACCGCTAGCTGTTAGCTACTAGCTCATTGTGCTGCATAAAGCAGTTGTTGATGGTGATTTTACACAAGTGTAACAGTTAAATTGGCCTGTTTGTTTTAGAAGCTTTCCAGTAGCTGGTCGACTAAATAAATTGAAGCTTTCAAGCAGATTATAGAGTTACCATAACAAAACGTACCATCCTCCATCGTGGACTCAAATAACGCCGTGGCCGAGTCCCGGGCACTCTACCTCCCATTGCTCGCCGGTCTAGTTCCATAGATGGCGTCTATCTGGTCGAACCACTTCCACTGTCTTCTGTTTGAACCACTTCGGCTGTTGTGGTCCTTCATGGTTCTGTAGTCGCTTAAGTTTTTAACTTTTCCCTACTCTGTTGGTAGGTCCGGTGGTAGCCGTGTGCGGCCAACAGCTGAGACACTTCCTGAGTTTTCGTTTCGCTCATCGCTAAAGAGTGGACTGTCTGCACCTCGTTTATTGACCACGGCGTGGTTTTGCGCACAGCCATTTCTTTTTACAATCGAAAGTCGAGTAAACACATGATACTGTTATCGCTGTTGCTAACTTTAAAACTAGCGGGTTGATGTCGCGTGTCGGGAATCCAGTGGCGCTGTTAGTGACGATTCTCCCTGACCAATCAGTGATCTGCAGGATTTTTACATCACATTTAGTATCAGCTCGGCTCGCTTGGAACCTCGACCGAGGTGGTACTAAAAAAAGTATCAGGTACTATCCACAGTGGAAAAGCCCCATAAAGCTGCGTACACACTGCCAGCGACATCGCGCGAGACAGCGACACCATCCCATTAATTTTCAATGAGAGCACAGCGACTTCCGGCGACACGAGTTGTCGCGACCGTTGGCGACTAGATGTGGGCGTGTCCAGCGACACGACAAAGTTGAGACAAGTTAAACTTTATTCAAATGAAGAGCGACTAACGGAAGCGACAGCCAATAGGAGCGAAGACGGGAGAGCTCACATGATCCTTCTCTCTCTCTCTCTCTTTCAGCTCCTGCAGTAACGGAAAGATGGATGAAAGGCTAATTCTTGCTGTTAGCAATTTTCCAGCGCTCTATAATACATCTCTTCCCACGTACAAGGAAAGGTGTATCTGATATTAAGCATTTTATGTACTGATTCCATTTATATTTAGTCTTTTCCCTCCAAAATGTTTGTTTTGTCAACAGCAATGGAATGTCATTTATAAACGTTACTAGGCAACCAGTAGTGGGAACGCCCACTAGCGACTTCACCGCCAGCCACTGGTGACCTGCAGCGACAAAGTCGGATGACTATTTATTTGATATGCCTTTCGTACTTCTTAATTAAACCAAAGAGAAATCTCGATCACATGCTTTTAAGAGTTCTAGAATAACCCATCAAGGCATTTCACAGACGTATAAACGTGAGTTTAAGATTTGGTTCCCTTTCCAAACTAGCAGTTCCCATATTGTAAAAGAAATGAGAAACACTCTTCTGCCAGTGCATTTGTCCTGAAACACTCCACAAAGCCACACGTTCAGTATAGTATGACGATGAAAGCCTGTGGGCAGACAGCCGTCACATGAAGGACTCAGAGAGGTCAGGGTTTTTTTGGGGGGGGTTTCAGTTAATAGGTGCAGCTTAACCGTCCTAAAGGTACAGACACATCTGTGACTGTGTGTGTGTGTCTGATTACTTTATCCGGGAGTGACAGAACATCAGATACTGTGACAGAAAAATTACACCAAAAAAATCCAGCTGTGTCCCAATCAACAGGTCTGCTCTTATTCCAAATGTGAATAAATAGATATTTAAATTTGTGACATTGATGGGACAGACACAAAGAACATACACTGTCCTACACTTCTGAATCTATCTGTGCCATCAAATATCATCTAACATAAAACTCCTCTAACAGTAGAGGACACGAGGACGAGTAATACGAAAGGCTGAGCGTATCAAGTGGGGGCAAGTTGTCACATGTGAAGAGGCTTGTTACTATAATATTTTATATTCACACAAAGGTGTCAGTAAAAAGCAGGTTACAATTGTGACAACTTCCTCCATATAGTGTGACTTGCTGTAGATTAAAAAGAACCGGTTCATTAGAGACATTAATTTGGGAATCAGACTACACTGGTTGTGCTGTATGTTTCGTGCTGTAGATTCAAAAGAACCGGTTCATTAGAGACATTAATTTGGGAATCAGACTACACTGGTTGTGCTGTATGTTTCACACTGTAGATTCAAAAGAACCGGTTCATTAGAGACATTAGTTTGGGAATCAGACTACACTGGTTACACTGTATGTTTCACACTGTAGATTCAAAAGAACCGGTTCATTAGAGACATTAATTTGGGAATCAGACTACACTGGCTGCACTGTATGTTTCGCACTGTAGATTCAAAAGAACCGGTTCATTAGAGACATTAATTTGGGAATCAGACTACACTGGTTGTGCTGTATGTTTCGCACTGTAGATTCAAAAGAACCGGTTCATTAGAGTCATTAGTTCGGGAATCAGACTACACTGGTTGTGCTGTATGTTTTGCACTGTAGATTCAAAAGAACCGTTCGTTTAGAGTCATTAGTTCGGGAATCGGACTACACTGGTTGTGCTGTATGTTTTGCACTGTAGATTCAAAAGAACCGGTTCATTAGAGACATTAGTTTGGGAATCGGACTACACTGGTCGTACTGTATGTTTTGCACTGTAGATTCAAAAGAACCGGTTCATTAGAGACATTAGTTTGGGAATCAGACTACACTGGTTGTGCTGTATGTTTCGTGCTGAAGATTCAAAAGAACCGGTTAGTTTAGAGTCATTAGTTCGGGAATCAGACTACACTGGTTGTGCTGTATGTTTTGCACTGTAGATTCAAAAGAACCGGTTCGTTTAGAGTCATTAGTTCGGGAATCGGACTACACTGGTTGTGCTGTATGTTTTGCACTGTAGATTCAAAAGAACCGGTTCATTAGAGACATTAGTTTGGGAATCGGACTACACTGGTTGTGCTGTATGTTTCGCACTGTAGATTCAAAAGAACCGGTTCGTTTAGAGACATTAGTTCGGGAATCAGACTATACTGGTTGTGCTGTATGTTTTGCACTGTAGATTCAAAAGAACTGGTTCATTAGAGACATTAGTTTGGGAATCGGACTACACTGGTTGTGCTGTATGTTTCGCACTGTAGATTCAAAAGAACCGGTTCGTTTAGAGACATTAGTTCGGGAATCGGTCTACACTGGTTGTGCTGTATGTTTCGTGCTGTAGATTCAAAAGAACCGGTTCGTTTAGAGTCATTAGTTCAGGAATCGGACTACACCGGTTGTGCTGTATGTTTCGCACTGTAGATTCAAAAGAACCGGTTCGTTTAGAGACATTAGTTCGGGAATCGGTCTACACTGGTTGTGCTGTATGTTTCGCACTGTAGATTCAAAAGAACCGGTTCGTTTAGGAATCGGACTACACTGGTTGTGCTGTATGTTTTGCACAGTAGATTCAAAAGAACCGGTTCATTAGAGACATTAGTTTGGGAATCGGACTACACTGGTTGTGCTGTATGTTTCGTGCTGTAGATTCAAAGGAACAGATTCATTAGAGTCATTAGTTCGGGAATCAGACTACACTGGTTGCGCTGTATGTTTTGCACTTTAGATTCAAAGGAACAGATTCATTAGAGTCATTAGTTCAGGAATCGGACTACACTGGTTGTGCTGTATGTTTCGCACTGTAGATTCAAAAGAACCGGTTCATTAGAGACATTAGTTTGGGAATCGGACTACACTGGTTGTGCTGTATGTTTGCACTGTAGATTCAAATGAACAGATTCATTAGAGACATTAGTTTGGGAATCAGTCTACACTGGTCGCACTGTATTTTTGCACTGTAGATTCAAAGGAACAGATTCATTAGAGACATTAGTTTGGGAATCAGTCTACACTGGTCGCACTGTATGTTTGCACTGTAGATTCAAAGGAACAGATTCATTAGAGACATTAGTTTGGGAATCAGACTACACTGGTTGCACTGTATGTTTGCACTGTATATTCAAAAGAACCAGTTCATTAAGAGTAAATCATTCGGGAATCAGATTACTGAAAGTCTGGTATTTTAAAAACTATCCAGTCATTCTGAACAATAACCAGTTCTTGGTTCCCTACAATATGGACACATCTTTGTCACAAAGAACAATGTTAAATGAACGCTTTATTTTTCTTTGTTTGTTTTTTTGCATCAGGAGAAATATTCACTGTAGTAAAGAACTACCTATTTTTCAATGCAAATGGATTAACTACAACTGCATTAAAACAATGTGAGCAAACCACTATCCAATCACTAGCTTATGACGATGCTGCTGTTATGATAACAAATGTTAATATGTGTTTTATCCGTACAATAAAGCCACACATGAAAACAAATGTGGTAGCAAAATGTTTTGAGTATTTGATAATCACCCTGACATTTCCACGGTTGTAGTTCATTCATATTTAATCAGAATCAGCTTTATTGCCAGGTATGCGAACACATACAAGGAATTTGTCTTGGTGACAGGAGCTTCCAGTGCACAACTATACAGAGATACTAATAAGAAAAAAATATTAAAACAAATTAATAGAAATAGAAACAAATGGGATAGGACTGGATTGTAATTGGATTTAATAACAATTCCGTAAAGCCACTAGAAACCGGGACGGAAGACACTGTAAATCCACAGGACGTGTCGTGCGGGCCACTAGTTTTCACACAGCTCTGTGACCGATGGAGTGATAGGGAACCATCCTTTCCGGACAAATTGATTTTAAGATTATTTTTCCCCCCAGGTTTCAAGCTTTACTCATGACAACATCATGTGGACATGGTAAAAGCTGCATAATTATTCTTGCCTGGAGAGCCTTAATGCAACCTTCAGATAATAATACAGTACCACACTGGAGAATGAGTATTATTACCCAACAAATGCACTTTGCGGAAACGTAGGCAACTTGGGTCTCAACATATGTGCAATGTGCATTCCTGTGTGCAACATTTTTTCTAAATATATTTAAGAGTTACGGAGGGACTCGTTAAAGACTCAACTTGCTATTACATGACGTCAGAAAACATATATAGCACCCAAGTCGTATGAACTACTTTTATGGTGCTTTTTGAACTATGTCATTGTATGTAAAAGAGCCATTTGAAGACTCTTCAAAAATAACAGTTGAGTGTTACAGAACGGCATGAGAGTTTCTAAATAATAACAGAATTTTGAGGTGAACTATTCCTTTAACAGGTTACAAATCCAAGATTATGCTAATTTTACCTTTAGAATGTTCTGGAAACCAATTTCGTTTGTTGGTTTGTTTTGCAGTGGCAGCGGGGTATCATACATATATCAATATCCAAAAACATCTATTCTGCCAGAATGATTTTCTCCATCTCGGATGCATTACAAAATCTGACTTGACTGCAAACATGTCTGAAGGCCGGACTGTATCTCTATCAGACGTCGAGCCAGTAAACATGGAAATCAAGTCTCTGAACAAAAGCACACAGTGTTTGTAAAGACAGACAATCGAGAGGTAATAGTTCGGCAGACAGCCAATCTCATTGTCTCTGTAGGAATATCCAGGGTTAGAAAGAGATGAGATGAGCCAAATAGCTTTACTTAACAGTAATCACCTGTAAGCGGGCGAGCTGGGCAGTCCGTGCCACAATCTTATTGTAAGGGTCGATGATTTTGGTCCTTATCCTGAGAAAGCAAAACCATAGAGAAATGTATTTATTTTGTAAATAATAAAGTGCTTACTGTAGGACATCCCTACCTGTTTATCCTCAAGCCTTAATTATACTGTGACTAATACAGTACCTCCAAAAATCATTACTGGAGTCATTTACCTGTCCACAACACTCTGCAGAGCTGCAATCCTGGTCTGCATCATTCGTAAGACACCTGCGTGAAAACACAAATCTGTAATTCCATTGACAGAAGAGCAAAACCACAAACATTTTGGAAGTATGATAGATGTGGCAATAGACCCCCCTGCTGGGGAGCTGTGATGTTGCATGTACATTTGCATCTATATGACAATTCTTCACATTTGACTTTTTAACCCTCCTATTGCATTCGCTATCAGCATACACCCTTGTGCATTAGCGGGTCAATTTTGACCCGGTGGAATTTAAGCTTATAAAACATTCATAACCCAATTGTTTTAATCTAAAAACATATTGTAACTCATTTTTAACTTCTTAACTGTTCATACCATAGACTGTAAAAAAAGATGGACGACGCCCCTTCGCTCTTTTCCATTGGTGAGAACTGAAGCCGCCAGTGTCCCGATAGGACACCAAGTGACAGGAGCAATTCACCTGACTGTGCAACTCTTTGTCCAGCTTACTGATGCCCTCTGCCAGCTTTGCCAGCTGCTCTGCAATGACTGCATGATGAATAGCTTGAGCTGTGTATGTCTTTACATCGAATTCCTCTTTAAGAAAATCAGCATAGCACTCTGGAAATTGACAGGTTAAATGGCATCTATAAAACACATGACAGCTGAGCACATTAAGAGATCCACTTACATTAGAAACAGTTACTGATCACACAGACTACTGTGTTACTGTGCTGTTATTGCAGATCAAGATCACGCGGGGTGATTAATCTGTCTGCCCACAGTAAAAACACAAGCTTAGATAGAAAATATATTTCAAAAGTGATTTACCATCTTTCAGGAGTGTTGATTCCGCATTAGACTCCATCGCTGCCACTTCGTCAGTGACGAGTATAACGTACGTCGCTGTACGAAAAGACAGCCAATGGCGAAGTGGTAGCTCCTGAATATTAAGTAGATACGCTGACGTTGCTCTGACTAATTCGCTAACGCGAACAATTTTTATTTAAATGTTGATTTATTCCGTTTAATAAAGATGTTCAGGTGACTGTACATTTGTGTAAATTAATTAATCGAAAATAAATATTAATTTAGTTTCTTGCGGAATTGAGTTCAAAGGTTAAACACGCCCACTGAACGCTAATCCGGAAGTGCGAATCTAGCGTGCATGTGAATTGTAAGAAGCAGTTTGTAAACAATCCCTTTTTAGCCTAATTTAACGGAATGTGTACTATTTGGTTTACGTGTTTTATAGGGAATGCTTGTTATTATTAGCAAGTAGCTTTATGTTTTAACAGGCGACAATGGAATAGACTTTAATAAGGAGTTTTATCTTTGACATCAACTGTGCGTGCTTTACTAACAAGTTCATACAACATGAATAAAAGTGCCTGATTTTAATATTATAATGGACTGTGGGAATATCATGGACTTGTTTAATATAGGACGACCAGTCAGGGTCTGTGCCCCGATGGTTCGCTACTCAAAGTAAGTGCAACAATATCTAATTCAACATTATAGTGTATGTGTATTGTAAGCGGGTTCCTCGATCATATCGATTCTTTTCAGGTTGCCTTTCAGATGTTTGGTAAGGAAATATGACTGTGATATGTGCTTCACTCCCATGATCATTGCTGCTGACTTCATGCGTTCTACAAAAGCCAGAGACAGTGAATTCACCACCAACAAGTGTAAGTCATACTCCACGTTTGAGTTTTACTGTAGGGGAGAGTAGAAAAGATGTGGTACTAGGCAAAGAAAATGTAAGTTGTAAGGTAATTAGCCTTGATACATTTATTCCATGAGTGAAAGTGTCCAATAACAGGGCAAGTATTTTCGGTTAGTCATGTGATCCAAACATGGCAGCCCCCATGAGGGGACCCTCTCCATGTAGACTAAAACAGCTTTTATAAGGTTACTGATATGAATAGAGTCTTCATCTCATGTAAGTGCTCATATTTGTTTTAATTATTATAATTTTCTTGAGGAGTAAACCTGACAAAATGACAGAGTGCACCTTTAATGACTATATACGAGTGTATAATTGTAACATTTGTGTGCCGTGTAGCTGATCGACCCTTGATTGTCCAGTTTGCTGCCAGGGATGCACAGACACTGGCAGATGCAGCGTGCGTTGTCTCCCCTTTTTCAGATGGGGTGGATCTGAACTGTGGCTGTCCGCAAAGGTAATACTAACATTCAGCATGCAGTACAAAAACAAAACAAAATATACATAACATTGCATGACATTTCACTTACTGTCTTAAACATTAGCTATATATATATATACACACACACACACACAAACACACACTGCCCTTCAAAGGGTTGGAAACAATAAAAATTTTTATGTTTGTGAAATTAAATGATCATTTTATTAACCAAGAATATTTTGAATTAATCAAGGATTATAGTTTAGACATTTATAATGTTAAAAAAATGACTATTTCTACAATATTTTATTTCACCACAGACATTCTAGCGGTCAGGTTATTGTATATCCCATGCTTTGTGCAACACTGCCCAAAGATGTAATCACTTGTAGGGCACCATTTTAAAATAAATAGAAACATAAAATGGTTATTTTATAATAATTAACCACACTACTAATATTTAAGGTAGGGTTCATGATAAATGTAAAGTATCCAAAGTGAAGAGAAGCATCAGTTTCTTTCAAGAATGAAAATATTGGAGGGTACTGTGTACATAGATTACATAACAATATTATGAATGCATGACAGTTCACATACTGCTTTAGAAAGGTATGGAGCTCTATTAAAGGATGAAAATTGTCTGAAGAATGTTTTTTTTTTGTGCAGGCCCAGAAGCAATCTTATTTTATGTATTTATTGTGATTTGTCTGCACTGATTTTATTATTACACTGTTATTTTTTGCTGAATGTATCCTCAAACTAGCCAAAATATTATAAAAACAAACACACACAAAGGTTGAGGAATATGTAGTAAATGTAATATTGGGAATGATGGGTATTCCAGAGTTCTGTGGGCAAATTCCATGTTAGCCTGGTTTATATTCTTCATAAGGCCTGTACTTTTAATAACATTATAATCCTTTGACAGCAGTCACGCTGATGTGCCGTGTATTTGCAGGTGGGCAATGTCTGAAGGCTACGGGGCGTGTCTGATCAACAAACCCGAGCTCGTGAGAGACATGGTGAGACACGTTCGAAACCAAATAGACAATCCCAACTATGCGGTGTCCATTAAAATTAGGTGAGCATAAGCTTGACAAATTTAGTGGTCTTATAAGACATTTCATCATTTATTTTTCCCTGTCCACTTAAGTTTTTTGCCCCAAAGACAGTCATAATACAATTGTCCATGTTCATTTTCTATCCTCGCTGACTCTTAGTAGTTTCGTTTTTTGAAGTGGAAATGTGTTGCTGTTTTGGTTTTCTGATGTCAGAAATCCAGTTGTTTCAGATCTAGTTGTTTTTGCATCTTGGTTTCAAAAAGTGCTCTTTTGGACAATTTTGTTTTCATATTACATCAAACTCTTTGCTCTAAGTGTGCCGGAAGTCTTCATATTTGCAGGGAGCATCACATTCCCTCACGTTATCGATTTCTTTCTTGTCTTCAGAATTAATAAAGATTTGAGGAAGACAGTGGACCTCTGTCAGAAGGTGGAGGCAGCAGGGGTTTCCTGGATTACAGTCCACGGTCGTACAGCTGACGAGAGGCACCAGCCGGTTCACTACGATGCCATTAAGACGGTCAAGGACAGCCTCTCCATCCCAGTCATTGCCAATGGTGACATCAAGAGCATGCAGAATGTGGAAACCACCTGTGACCATACAGGGGTGGATGGTGTGTGTCAGTTGATTGACAGATGTCAGGTTCCAAAATTTTGGTGTTAAAATAAGTTATTTTCTATTCAGTTTAAGAAAAATGTGCTGCTTTAGTAAAGGTGATTTTAACAGATTTTAACTAATTATTTTATTTAATGTTAAATCAACCAAATTTCAGAAACAATTCTGAGATTTTGTTAATAATTTTTCTGTAGAAAGATAAACATAAATGATGATAAACGCCTACATATTAAATGGCACCTATCAATATTTACTGAGTAATCTATTATTTTTGTAGAGGAGGGTCAAAATGACCATTTTCACTCGGGATGCCCCAATACAATGATATCACGCTCATGTACTTGTGCTCGTAAACAGGGATGTAGTGGAGGCTAAATGCATGTAAACGCCGTTTACGCACCTCCCAAAATTCGGAAATAGCGTTTACCCACCTCCAAAGTGGGTTTATCCACCTCTAAATAGATAGTTCCTAAGCCATTTTAAATTAAGCTTATGTCGTTTTAGTTTCATATTGTTCATTATTAGTTTCATAGGTTGTTAAACCTAAGACGAAGTCTTTCATAATGCGCTGCTGCCAGTGTTTCCCATGCGCGTGCATCGATATTGACTACTACCAGCTATATACAGCGTGCTGACCTCAAAAATCCAGCTGTATTCTAACAATAACTTAGCTCTCCTTATTAGCTAGGCTCCTTGCATGCTGGCTAATAAGTAATAACTGACAGTACTGTGTTGGACAGATTTATGCAGCGGTGTTCCATGACGGAGAGAGAGCGCGAGAGGTACGGGTGAGAGAGAGAGAGAGAGAGAGGGACGAGCGAGAGGTAGCCTAGTGCTGCGCGAATGCGCTACGGCTCTCTGCAATCAAATACGATTTTAAATAGGCTTAGTAAAAAATCAAAAATAAATCGAAAATCAATGTGTGGCGGTCAGCGTTGATATTGTGGCGGGCCGCCACAAATAAATGAACGTATGGGAAACCCTGGCTGCATTACTGTCAGTGTTAACCAATCAGCAGGAAGCAGCAGACTGCATCAAGATTCATCCGTCACTCACTAGCCCAAACGTCTCATGTAAAAATGGATATCCGGCAATTTTTTTAAAAATATGTGGCATCAGATTCATTCTTCTGTCATTAATCTGCACTATTTTACTATCTAAACTATTTTGATAATCAATTAGTCGGGTTGAGTCATTTTTTAAGACAAAAGTAAAAAATTCTTTGA
Source organism: Xyrauchen texanus (assembly GCF_025860055.1). Lineage (NCBI taxonomy): Eukaryota > Metazoa > Chordata > Actinopteri > Cypriniformes > Catostomidae > Xyrauchen > Xyrauchen texanus. The sequence goes on along the minus strand of NC_068320.1, from coordinate 26,019,508 downwards.
TTCCAGCTTGTTAAATGTGAATATGTTCTAGTGTCTTCTCTCCTCTGTGACAGTAAACTGAATATCTTTGAGTTGTGGACAAAACGAGACATTTGAGTACGTCATCCTCCTGGGCTTTTGGGAAACACTGATCCACATTGTTCTGACATATTATTGACCAAACAAATAATTGATTAATCGAGAAAATATTCAACACATTAAACGACTATGAAAATAATCCCAAATCCCTAATCATTATGTACAAGTGCATTGCATTGGAAGCCCTGGATATAAGCCTCCCTCTCTATCTCTCTTAAATATTTTTGTTCTCTCTGTTTTGTCATTTAGTAAACTTTATAGATTTCAACCATATTATTCCTTCTTGGGTCTCTTTAACAAGAACATAGATTAATGTATGAATTGAATAGTGATTGTGTGACCTATGATGAGGGAACAACCAGTGATACCCTTGGTAGTACCATCAAATGATAGCCTATAGCGATGTCATCAGGATACACATACACCGGTAGGCAGTGGCCCACCTTACCGGGTGACCACGTCGTGGTCCACCAGAATTTATAGTTTACCCACCTCTTTTTTTACCACTACACCTCTGCTCGTAAAAATACAAAAACAGATACCATCTGACATATGAATGTCATAACATAATAAGCGCATTAATTAAAATCAGGTTATGTCCAAATGAGAATTTAATCGCAAAAGCGGTGATTTAATTAGATAAATGTATAGTTTGCATGTGCTGCGTGCTACAAATGTGTGTGTGTTTGTGAATGTGTGGAGCCGGTGTTGTTATATTTTCATTTGATTATGTTTGATTAGTTTTATGCATTAAGATTAATGAATACATTTATTTAAGCACCATTTTGATGATAAAATTGAAGTAAACTTACCAAATGAAGTAAAAAACCAAATTAAAGTAACGGTAATTGTACTCATTCTCAAAAAAAGGGCATCGGGACATCTCTACTTAGGAGCAAATATGCAGGTCAAAAAATAACCTTAGAAAGGTGGCAGCATTATAATTATTTATACACAGAGATGATAGGTAGGTCTATTTCTAAAATCTGTTGACTTAAGCACCTTTTGTTGCATTATATGCCAATAGTGGGAGCAAAAAAATGTGGCTCCATGTGTAAATTGTTAAGTTGTACCCATTTTCAATGGTCGAAAACCAAATATGGGTCACATGAAAAGAAGCTAGTTCATCTTGTCCAACAAAACAAAGGTCTTAAGTACAATTAGTGTTGAAACTAGAAATGCACCTTTTATTTATTTGCATAAAAAAACAAGTTTTTAAGAACAAGCGACACATGTGGGTCTTTGGTTAGTGCGATATCTAGATTTTGGGTTTCATAAATGCATCTGCAAAGCTCTGTAATGCAGAATTAGGAGTCCAAGCACCAGTAGTATATTAAGGCACATGTATGTGAATGTAAGTCCCCCCTACCTTTCCTTATGATGTCCACCGGGTGGGGTTAAGCTTTAATTGGCCACCATAAACCACCCCATAATTTGCAATCTGGTTGATTTACTTCCCCACATAAATGCTAACCCCCCACACACTGGGCATTTTTATAGTGTGATGTCACTGGACTAGTCTTCTGTTTGATCTGTTGCAGGCGTGATGGTCGCTCGTGGACTGCTGGCCAATCCTGGCATGTTTGCAGGGTACGAGGAGACCCCGCTGCAGTGTGTGTGGGACTGGGTGAACATCGCTATAGAACATGGGACCCCCTTCACCTGTTTCCACCATCACTTAATTTACATGCTAGAACGCATCATGTCTCAGCCCGAGCGGAGGGTGTTCAATAACCTGTCCAGCACTGCTGCAGTCATTGACTACCTTCAGAATACTTATGGCTCCTCATAGTATTTTTAATGAATGCATTATATTTTTAAATCTGTAATAAAATCATAAATGACAACCATCTTTATATTTGCCTGAAAACAGACCTGTTTTATGCTCAATGAGGGATTTTAGAATTTGAATAAATTATTTACCTTGTCAAGACCAATTGGATCAACATAAATTACACACAGTCATACCTCAAATGTGAATTTTGAAGCAACTGTATGTTTTTTTAAAAAGTGTAATTCAATACGGCTTAAAAATGAATGGTTGTGGTATGAAAGTATTGTGGAACAAAACGTCCGTGTATCATCAAGTAATGTTTACCACAGACCTTATTTTACTCTAGTTCAAAACCCCATTATAAAACCCAAAGGAAAAGCCCCATGGTGAATGAGACTTTTTCACATTTGAACAGCTCTATTCACACAGCACTACAGGTCCTCTAACTTATTTAAATATATATATATATATTTATTTTGGGATTTTTTATTTATTTGAATGAGTAATTGATACTTTAAAAATCTTTTAAATCTATGTTTAGCATTTTCTATTTTATTTAACTGGAGTTTGACACTGAAATAAGTAGCTATTTATTTATTTTTATTTAATTTTTGTTATTGGAAAAAGTAATCACATATAATAAAAAGCAGCACAGTTAAAATGTGCTGATTTTATATTATGTTTCTTAAGTTTTTTAGCTGTTGGGCAGAGTAATCACAGAGTTAAAAATCTATTCAAATCAATGCAAAATAATGTAATGCAAAGATTTCCTCTCACTGGAGCCCTCGTACACAGCAGCGCCATCTTTGATTTTTGGCGGGAATTACAGCGAGGCTGCGAGGGATAGACGTAGACTCTTCAATAGGTTGTACAGATGTTTAAAGAGTTTTTGGATCGTTCCTCGGACAAAACATTGAAATATATGTATTAAGAACATGAGTTGTGGAAAATAAGATGTGATTAGGAGCTTTTTACAGCGATGTATATTGTCGTTCGTGCCATTGAAGAGATGGAAAGTATCCATCACGGCCTAGTTGTCATTCCCATTAAAAATAAAAGATATGGTGAATAAGATCTATTGTACACAAACTTGGCGGCAGCCAAAGTTGCAAAGTGTATAAGTGTACTTTCAGCAGTTTCCAGCAAATAACGGTTATGATAGGCTACAAGCCTTGTTTTTTAGTTTTTTAATCAAGACATGGAACCAGTAGCTTGCTCAATGTGGAAGGACGGTGCCTTTAGACCAAAAAATACAGTGTTCAAAATATTTATCTCATCTTCAGACAGAACAAGAGCCAACATGGACAGTTTGTAGCTCAATGTGGAAGGGTGTGGCTTTTAAACCAGAGAAGTCTGGATTCAAACCCCTTTCAAAACATGGAATTATGGAGGCATGATCTCTTGATAGCTCAGTGTGTAAAAACATGGTCTTTGAACCAAAGACATCAAGGTTCAAACCTTAATTGAGACAAATAATTACTTATTTTCTCTTCAAAATCATTAAAAAGACTTGGGGACCACAGGAGATGGTGGTAGCTCTGTGGGTAATGCTATGACCTTCAGACATGAGCAACCTTGGCTCAAACATGAGTGGTCTGGGTTCAAACACCAGTGCTGGTTCATGGAAAGGAGAAGTTTGTATTCAAACACCAGTGATGGTGAGTGGAACAATTTTGGTTTGGAAGGGTTGTGTTTAGGTTGCAATTTTGAGGTGATTGAGCTATGTGTTTGTCCAGTGCATAGCACTGTTAAGTATTTTGGAAAAATATTGTAGCCTTATGGAAAACCCCCTATTTTCACCTTCCAGGAAATTGGGGGGGGACCACACTCAATTTGTCCCCCCCTTCTTGGTTTGGCAACACCCTTCAGCCTTCACATGCAGGACAGTCACCCTGGGTTTGAACCCTGAACCACCTGGTTCAGTTTCAGTGCTCTTACCACTGAGCCACTAGACCCTGCACATTGATAGCTTATCTCCTGGGAGCTTTCTCCATATATGGCCTATGAAACATAAAGTAAACAAAACAGCACTCCACCTTTCCTTTATCTGCATTTCCCAGGAGTTAAACCCAGGTTCTCTGGGTTGCTGATGCCATGCTTTAACACTTGAGCTACAGGTTAAACACATTAGCCATTGAATTAGAAAGTCTGTAAATGGTTTCCATATTGGAAAAGCCATTGCCAAAATAACAGCTTTTTGTAAATTCAATCTAAAGATAAAACTTCCTTGCTTAAGGGAATGCTGCTGTAGACTTCCTGGTACGAGTGGCATAAGTTTATCTCTGGAGCAACAGGGTTTGGTGTGTTTTGCAGTTGTTGTTTGTTGGACTCAATCCTAGATTTTCAGGTATACAGAGTGAATGTTTATCCCCTGAGCCATTGAGCTTACGGTGTTAGTATGTGTTTTTAAAGTTGATGTTTTATTTAACAACAAAACAAAAATAAATGTACATTTCCAGGACTTGAACCCAAACCTTTAGGAATGACTTTGGAATGTTTATCTCCTGAGCTACTGAGTTTGGAGCATCCTATAATGTGTTTATGGGTTGATGGTTTACAACATGAATTACAAGATCACATCCAGATGATTTAAAGTGGCACAATATTTAAGAAATCTCCCAAATATACAGGAGTTATTTAGTACTTACATTTCTTAAATTGTGTTAAGCTATTGAGAGTCCAATGGTTTATTAGGGGACAGAGCTACTATATACACGTATCCATAAATATGGCATTGTACCAGATTGATTGGCATGTGACCAGGTCTTGGAATACAATTGCACATTTAGCCCACAGATCCCAGGATGACATCTCATCTGTGCTCCTAACACTTAGTGACGTCACACAGGGCCAGCATGTCATGACCTCCCCTATAAACACCTACAGAAAAACACAAAAGCATTAACCTCAGTCAGAATATACATTAATAGAAAATACATATCTAGACACCTGTCAGGCTGTCCTGCGTTCAGATCACTGGAAGAGGCAAATTCAAAGGCAAAGTTTTTGGCTAGAAGGTGTCAATTTATATATATATATGACAATACCAAAGGCACTAAAATTGTCTAAACTGCAGAACTGTCCTGAAATGCAACACATAGTCATCCGGGTCAGGTATCGAAATTTGCAATGACAATATCATACTAATAATAATATTAATTTATATAATGCTTTTAATGATACACATAGTTTCAAAGCAGCTTTACAGAAAAACAAGTCATTTATTTTAGGATTTAATATGGTTAATCTGCACAATTCGGTATTTGACATGGATTACTTTTTAGTACCAGAGCAATGCCTTTTTGGAAAAGGGGTCCATTGCAAGGGGATCATCCTACAGTATTTGGGGGTCCAAAAGATGTTGTTTTTTCAGTCTGGTCACACCATTGTAAAAGCCAAGCCAAAAGTTAAATTGCTTAGGTAGGATTGGTCAGTAAAGATTTTAAGGCTAGTCTTGGCAAAGGATCAGATGGGATGGGTCATGTTACGCCACTCTAAAAACACCAATGCCGTCTCAACAAATCTGTTTGAAAATGCCAACATGAATCATGCATGCAAGGCAAACATGAGCTTGACAGTATTTAGGACGCTGAACAAACACAACCCTAAGAGTGCTCAAATGATCACGTGTGACATAATGAGCGCTCTAAGGGGTTTCAGAAGGTGATATGGCATGAGATCTGAGGTTACAGCCCCATTATTGTGGACATAAGGATTTGGTTTCAGGATGTAAAAATCACACTGCAGTTTGTTGGTCTCCTGGGAGGCCTGTTCAGTGCCATCGTCGCTGGGAGTCATCCTGTCGACTACAATGACAAGGTACAAACACTGAAACTTAATCCGACAGGCAGCAGCGTTCGGTCATGCGGGATGAAAGTGACAATTGCACTATACTCAGAAAGCCTGAAGTTTATTTGGATGATTAGTGGTACTTGCTAAAGCAAAAGTCACTAAGAAGTTGCATTACATCGCATCAACAGACGAGGTGAAACTATGAGCAATAATAACACACTAGCTGTCTAGAGGGGTCTATTCAAAGAATCACTGAGACTTGAGGGTCGGTTGGTTAGACTTGATAACCTACAGCAAATACTTAATGTGCCAATCATCTAATCTGCCCTCCTGATCAGACTTCCTGTGAGGCACTATCAACTGTTACATCATCAACATCACCACCACTTTGAAACTCTGCAGCAACTTCCTGCGTCAGGAAGGAACATAATTAGAAAGAAATATTACGGGTACAACTTAAGCACAGTCGTCCGCATTTGAGGCTTAATGTTGATTACCACAAAAAATGATTAATAATAAAAACAAAAATGGAGGTTACAGTGAGGCACTTACAATGGAAGTGAATGGGGCCCATTTTTGGAGGGTTTAAAGGCAGAAATGTGAAACTTATAATGAAGTATTCTGTTAAAACTTGTATGTTATTTGAGCTGTAAAGTCAATTTAGGGTTATAGGGTTTGTTTACATTACATCAAAATGGCACCAAAGTTGTAAAATTGGCTATAACTTCACACAGAAAAGGTTTTAAACCATGTTAACACACAGATTGTTTACGTCTTGTGGCGATAATTTCGAAACAGTGAATGTTTACGGATTGACCCCATTCACTTCCTTTGTAAGTGTCGAAGTCGAACAATCAACATTATGTCAGAAATGGTGTCCATTGAGCCTAACCTTTACTGAACCCGGAATATTCCTTTAATCCTATTTTAGGGAGTTTAATATATAGATATATTTTTTTGCATTGTTACATTATTTTCATAAAATAATATTTTATGACATCTTACCCTCAAAATGTCATTTCCATAATGCATGTTGACATTTTTCTTTTGAGTGTTTATTTTTTTTAAATGGTGCTTCTCATTAGATTGTAATTACTGTCATAAATAAAATAAATTACTGTAATAAAATGTTTTTATAGATGTATATATATATATATTTAAATACTTTTCAATTTAAATATATAGTATAATTTCTTTTTCCACATTAAAGTAATTAGAATTAAAACAAGAAACATTTTGCGCCATGCGATGGTGTTATATACAGTATGTACTATGACATTTCAGCAAAAGAGTTTCAGAAAACATGTAAACATAAATATTTAAGTCCTTTTTTTACTATAAATTATCCTCCCAGCCCAGTAGGTGGCGATATGCACAAAGAATGCAAATCACCAAAAACAAAACAAGAAGAGAAAGTGAAAGTGGAGATTTATAGTAGAAAAAGGACTTAAATATTTAACTGTTTCTCACCCACATATATCATATCGCCTCTGAAGGCATGGATTAAACCACGGGCGTTTTATGGATTACTTTT